>NW_027531917.1:12619834-12668017 GCF_008692635.1 Crocuta crocuta | reverse complement strand
TGTGGTTTAAAAGTATTTCTACCAAAAAAAAAAAAAAATTCCTCATGGAGCATATTCCCAGTGTTACAGGTGAGAATTTTTGGATGCTTCTCTATGTTACCTCACAGTCTTGATAACCATATTCTATATATAATGAAAAAAAGTGATCAGACTTGAGAAGTACCTTATAACTAATAACTAAATAAAATTGGATGAATTAAATTAATCCCACTTTAATAACCATAGTTTGTATATAAATAGTACAAACTCTAAGGCAGAATAATTACAAATCACCTAATTCATCTCTTTTAAATTTATTTTTTTTACTCAAAAGATTATGCTTCTTCAAAAATTAATGTTGGTTTCAAATAAAAAGACATAAAATTTTATACTTTCATGTGCTATGTTTTTTATAAAGGTAAGGTAAAGATGTACTTTACTGGGGATACTTTTGGGGCTCTTGAAAATCCTGCTGTTTCATGATCTGGGTATTTGTTTGGAAGTAATCAATGTTATATAAGTAATTACCATTCCCTTTTTAAAATTGGCTTTGGATTATTTGGTTTGATTGCTTTTTTTTTGGGAAAACATACTGTGGGTTCTAATATCAGTCCCAGTATTTACTACTATTGTTGTGTATTGTTTTTAGATTAAAAATAGGAATAATAATAACATCTCATAATAGTGCTATTGTAAGAATTAACTGCAGCAGAGTTTAGGAAAAATTTTTCTTCTGACTTTGCACATCATAGGTTGAAGAAATGTAATTATTTTCCTAAAAATAATGGAGATTAAAAAAATTTTTTTAATGTTTTATTTATTTGTGAGAGAAAGCGAGAGAGAGAGTGAGAGAGAGAGTGAGTGAGCACGAGCATGGGAGGGTCAGAGAGAGAGGGAGATGCAGAATCCAAAACAGGCTCCAGGCCCTGAGCTGGCTGTCAGGACAGAGCCTGACAGTGGGGGGGGGGGGTTCGAACCCACAAACCGTGAGATCATGACCTGAGCCGCTTGCACACTCAACCGACTGAGCCATCCAGGTGCCCCTAAAATAATATAGGTTTTTTTGGAAGTAAAGTTATTTACCATATTCTTACATTAGCTTCTAGAGTAGAAGGGGAAAACCCTATAACTTTCCAGAACTCTCCTGAAAAATTTACCAGTTTACCAAAATTTACATCCTATAAGAGAATAGAATCTTATTTTTATTGAATATATAGTAAACTATTAATTTATGTAAGTTATTTTACACTGCTTATATCAAATTTTGTATTTTTCAGCTCAAATCATTCTCTTCATTTTTTCAATGTTTTATTTATTTCTGAGAGAGAGAGAGAGAGAGAGAGAGAGAGAGAGTGAGCAGGGGAGGGGCAGAGAGAGTCATTCTCAGCATTTTAATGCTTACTAACAGCAGGAAAAAAATGGTATAGAAAATATCCTAGAAAGACAACAGTGTGGTCTCAGACCACTGAAGGATAGCAACTTCTGGTGGTTCAGCTCTGGAGGCTGGAGAAGTGAAATTACAGTTTCCCTTGGGATAACTTGTCTTTCCTCTGAGCTCTTTGAGTATAAGAAAGGCCCAAAGGGAAAAGTCAACTAGCCAGATCAACAGCTTAGATGACAGTGAACAAATGCTTTATGAGAACATTTGCCTTAATGAAGTAACTTAGTAAAATATTGTTTAAGGTAGTATACTTGGAATATTAAGATGCTTGTTCAAGTAACTAATTTGATGATTTCCTGACATATTTTTTTCAAGTAAGTTGACATAGAAAATAAAGACCTTCTTAAAAGCATAACAGTTCAAAATCTTCAAGTTTAATTTACTTTGCAGAATTGTATAAATAAATATGTATATATTTTTATATATGTATGTATGTGTATATATATATTAAGTATAAAGCAACAAAGAAAGGCCCTTTTATATCATGATATTCCCTGAGTATATCATGAAACATTAGTCATTTATAATCCTAACCATTATCTTTCTTCTCTCTCTCTCTCTCTCTCTCTCTCATAGGTGAGTAACAGAAGTTTAAAAATCAGAATTCCTGGATATGAAGTATTATATGCTTTTTTATTAGTGTCCTGTGGGTAAGTAAAGAAACAGATTTGGCTTGAACACCAGATTGAATGGTGAATCATGTAAAGATATAAATTAGTGAGCTGTGGCATTCTATCAATGGGAGTCATGATCAAATATTTAAAACCTATTTCACATTAAGCACATAAATATTAAGGGGAGAATATTTTTGTGTTCTTAAGGTTTCTAATTGTGCCATTCAGAACCAGCAGGTAAGTTAGAGTGCTTTACACTTGAATGACAGTGACTTGCTTTGACAGAGCTGTTGTCAGTGGATGTTATCTCACATGGAAAATTGTTTAAGAATATAAATGGGGGCATGAATTTGACTATTACAGCTACTGACAACTGAAGAGTCTATAAAATCGTGGAAAATAAAATTACATCAAAATTTAGAAATAAAGAAGCTTTACTGACTTGAGAGAAAACTTAAGATTTTTAATCTTAGAAACAGGATGGACCTCATTTTAAAAAATGTAATATTAAACTATAGATCAAATGAAATATAGTTAATAGTGGCTTGATGTTTTAGAACATGATTTAAGAGAAAATGAATGAATCATATCTATTCTTTAAATTTTGTTAGAAAAACTTTTAAAATTACTTTATTAATAGAGCTTTTGTAGAATTAGGAAATTGTTTTCTCAGTCTTTTTTTTTAAACAAAGACTGATATGGTCTAAGATATTTAAAGTATTTTAGATAAGTGTCTCCTTAAGAGTCATTTCAAAAGAGAAAATGACTCTTATAGTAAAATCAACTTTCACAAAAATCTTCTTTATTAAACATTAATTGTATTCATGGAGGTTATTAGTGTACATTAAAATTTAGGTACTAGAAATCTACTTTATAAAATTGAAGTATTAATTCCCTAAGATTTGATTATAGCACTAATAATTCATTTTATTTAAAGAATATATTCCAGAAAAAATCATTATAGTATAGTTGATGAGATTTCTGATAAAATTGCATAATGCCGTTTTTTAAGGTAGTTTTTCTTCTCTTTTTCTTCTGCCTCTGGTTTATTAGCATTCATAAAATGTGATATTGGCTTTGCTATCAACTTTAAGTAAAATGATGAGAAATATTTTAGATAAAAGTTTAAAGAACTTTTAATGTTGTTGCTTTATTGAATATATTATTGTATGTGGAAGTGGATGGAGGAGAAATAGGTATGTTTTGCTAGTTTTACATTTATAACTTGATGTTTCTTGGCATGATAAATTGTTTTTAGCATGAAAAAGTCTGCTTCTTGAAATGATTTACTTGTGATAGGACCATGTATTTATTTTAGTTTGTGAGAATGATTTGTGAAGGTCATGGAAATTATTTTAACAAAATGTGTATTGGTGCTATCACATCACCACTTCTGACCTAATGGTTATTGCCCATAAAATATTTAATTAGAGCAACATCAAGAACATACCTAATCTCATCAGACTAGGCTAATGGCTCCTATTTTGGAGGCAATTAACATGACAAAATGAATGGTTTGGGGATACATTCTAATAGGATACCCATTTCTGAGTTTGGTATAGCATTCTCAATGGAACAAAGTTACTAGGTTGTTTCTTCTGTTTGAAAATCTTACTTTCTCAGTCTGCTAGTACATCTGGTAAAGACAAGATAGGGTTTGTTTTCGGTGATAGATATATCTATTATTTGGAAATTTGTCATCACTTTAATCACAACATGTATTCATAAACAGTTGTGGCTAAAGTATCAAAATTAGTTGAAGTAGCATATTTTGGGTATATAGAAAAGTAAACTAAATATTGGGATTGAATAACCCCTTGTATTATTTCAGAATGAGTTTCTGGGCAACCATGTGTTTAATTATAAATGTATAGATTTAACTTACTCTTGAGATTGGCATAAAGCAGCAATAAAATTTTATTAAGCACCATAAACCTAAGAGTATGACCTCTGTGTAACATCAAAAGTAGTCCAGTGCTTGCAAATAAGAGAATATTGAATAGCAGATTAGCCTAGATGATAATAGGATATTAATTGTTAAAGAAATATGTGAGAAAACTTTTATTTCAGAAAGCATTCTGGCTTTAAGAAAAGAAACACTCTGGGGAAAAGAATTACACTAAGCATGTGATTTTTAAAAGAAGGCTTGAAGTCGAATGCAATAAACAGAAGTTAATATCCTAAAATACCTCTCATTCAATGCAAATCCAATTTTTATTCAAAATGTACTTACCTTATGAGATAGATTCTTAGGATGGTATCAAGTAATTGAATTTTCTATACTATTTTAAGAATGAATAAATATCAGGGGCACCTGGATGGCTCAGTTGGTTAAGCGTCCAACTTCTGCTCAGGTCATGATCTCACAGTGTGTGAACTGGAGCCCACATTGGATTCTGTACTGACAGCTCAGAGCCTGAAGTATGCTTCATATTCTGTGTCTCGCTCTCTCTCTAATCCTCCCCCATTTGTGCTGCCTCTCTCTGTCTCTCAAAAATAAATAAATAAATAAATAAATAAATAAATAACATTTTTAAAAGACTGAATAAATATCATAATTTAAATGTTCAGAAGGCCAACAAAACATAGTTGATAAAATAATTTAATTATACTACTAAATATCATCAAAGTAGCAAATATATTTATTTTTGATATGTATGTATCATTTTAAAACTATTATATTTATGTTATTTTCAAATTTGAAATAAACCAAATAATATCCTTACCCTTTTTATGTATATAATTTAATTTAAAAAATTCATATTTCTGTAAAATTTCATTTTCTAAAGAAGCTAGAGAAATATTGTACATCCAGAACTAACATACAAGAAACTTCTTTGAAAATATTCACAGCCCGGTCTCCCTCTCTAGATCTTTCTTTTTCGTATTTTGTGAAAGGTGATTCAGCTGATAACAGAACAGCTGTGTGACCAAGATAACTTCCCTTAGTGAAGCATCTTATTTCTTATACAACTAAGAAAATAAATTCAATTTGAATATTTCTTATATAAAATTTAGGAATCAGAAGTCTTTATATAAAGATTTTTCTAAGTATTCTCATGAAATGCTGTAAACTTTAGAGATATGAAACTTTTCTCCATAGGCTCGTTAAGTTTCTAGATTTAAAAAAAATGCCTTATAGAAAATCATGTTAATAGCATTTAAGTTCTCTTTCTTCTGTTAAATTTAAAATGTTTCTTTTTATTGTAGCTGTTGCTTAGTTTTTATATTTGTTGATTTGTTTCTTCTCTTTAGTATAGGGAGAAATTTTTGGTTTTGGTAGGGTGAAAAGAATAGTATGGTCATATAAACCCCACTTCATAAATAAGCTTGATTTTATTCTGGAAATAATAATCATTGTTTATTTAAAAAATCATGGAATTCAATTTTCAGCTTTTCACATACACACACAAAAAATACCTTTGTTGTTTCAAGTCTATAGACCATGTATTAAGGCTACTGCCTATATTTATACTTCTAAAAGATTAACCTAATAATCAAATTATGAAATATTAAATTTTGAAAAGACTGAAACTCACTAGAAATCATTTGCTATTAACTCCTTAGTCTTCTGAAGGTTTAATTTCTTCTTAATCTCAGGTGTCTGAGTTTTAACATTCTCTTGCCATTGTAGATACACTTGTAATTTTATTTTTTAAAATCATAAAGTCAGAGCCTAAGTGATATGGTACAAAGTCACAGTTCAGACAGTTCAACTATGTTCTGTTCCTTCATAAAGAACATTTTTGTTAGTGATACTCCATATTTCCAACTCCCATATGATCATTTCATTCTTTCTGGTTTAGTGATGTCATTTATTATTTATAAGTTCTCTTCAAAAGATCTAAAATTGCTATCTGTGTTCAAAAACTGTATTTTAAATGATTTAAATTAACTCATATATTGGTACATTGAGATATCAATATATAAGTGGATTAAAATTTAAAAGGAAATCTAGCCATTCAGAAAGAATAGGTTTGAACTGTCCCACCAATTCATAAGTAGACATACATTAGGGACATTTTGAGTTAAAAAAAGTAATTCTGATTTAGCAATTTTTTTTTTTACAGAACATGTATATTATCTCTATTAGGTTTCAACAGCATTTTGCATATTTGATTTTAAATAGTCCTTACATATTTCTGAGTGATTTGGTTAATGAATGGTGTTTTCTAGAGTTCTAAATATTGTTCAATGAAAAATAGTAGGCAATATATATACTTATAGCCTGAGGTATCTTGTTCTTTAAAAATTTCTTGAATTCTCCTCAAGAAAGTAAGATAATGTAGTTTAAGTTATAGTACTTATCACATATGTATGTGCCCAACTGATTAGAAGGTCATTTCCAAAGAACTATCATTCATATATTACTGTCAAGTGGTACTTTATTACTGAAAGCACTAATTACTTGTCTGAAAGTAATAATACTTTGCATTTGTAAAGTACTTTATGCTCTTTAAAAATGATTTTGCATGCATTATCTCATTTGGTCTTGAAAGAGGGAGTCTGCTCATTAAATTGTCCAGATGGAGTGAGGAATCAGAGTGTTCAGCCATAACTAATGTCCCCTCAAACCAAGGTGAATATATATGTGGTTGAGACCTGTCCCAAGTAAGGAAAAAAGAATCAGTATCCCCAGTTGTATTAGAATCAAAACTTCTGGGAATAGGCCTACTGCCTTTTTCATGTACTTTTCATCATCCTTTTTTAAGTTAGTTATTGTCAGAACAAAATTCAGATGACTATTTATTCTGAAAGATCAGATACAATCTTTTGTGATGTTGTTATCTGCATCCTTAATGGGCACATATTTATATAAAAAAGCATTATAGAATTGATTATTTAAATTCATATATATTGTGTATTCATTCCTCCAAAATTATTAAAAAAAAGGAATATAACAATTGAATATTGTTAGAGATCAGAAGCTAAATGTTAAGAGTATTTTCTACAGTGGAGAATAACATTCAGCCTTTTATGGTACTAAGAAAAACTTTCCTACCCTAAATATAAATTTTATTTTAAATATGTATAAAAGGTATTTTATGTGAGATGTTTGGGTACATGACTAATCATGCTGATGACTTTTTCAGTGTCTCGTTTATTATAACAAACACTGTATCAGAAATCTCAGCACTATGCAAGAGCTTGTGTACTTGACTGAAGGATAATATCTCTCTTGGGTCCTTTTGAATAAA
Source organism: Crocuta crocuta (assembly GCF_008692635.1). NCBI lineage: Eukaryota > Metazoa > Chordata > Mammalia > Carnivora > Hyaenidae > Crocuta > Crocuta crocuta. Next base: position 12,660,785 of record NW_027531917.1, on the reverse strand, counting down.
GAGAGGTAAAACCTCAGCCAAAACCCTGGCATAGTAAAAGAGTTTAAAATAAGCATCGGTTGAACTTCTCTGGCTCAACTTATTTAAACTAAATATGCAAATATTTTTAATTTATTCATCCTTGACAGCTTCAGATTAAGTAACATTAGATAAAATTGTGAAGTTTTTTTCTGCTTTTATAACGACCTTGCAAAATAGTAAAGTATTGTAAAACATAGTTTTTGCAGCAATACTTTGGGTTATGTTTATAACAATTTAACTATTATTTCTCATTAGTCCTTATTTCTTATTTCCTAAGCTGTGATTTAGAGCAAAAGCCAACGTATAAATCTTAAGATATAATTTAGTTCCTTGCCACGGCAGGTTGCCATCCCTAAGTAGCTCTCCGAGGGGTGTCAGAGGTTTCTGAGGTCATTGATTCCATTATACATACTTGTTGAATAAGCCCTTCACTCCCACACTCACCATCATCCTGCTATGAAGCTGTAATTTGTTAAAATATGGAAAACTATAGATGAAATATTAATAGGTTTTGGTACTTCTTTACAAAATCTAGCCAAATGTTAGAATTTGGAAGATGACTAGGGATAATGAATAGTTTGATTTTTCTGTTCTCAAAAAGAAAATACATTTTGGCTACATTCCTATTATTTTATCTATTTTACAAAAGACCAAAATAATACCTAGAGAGCAGTATTAGTCTCAAGCCATTCAATAGCTGTTTCCACATCATTCTTCACAAGCAGGAGTCTTGCCAGAAAATCCAGACAATCCTCTACATAACTAGGGAAATCCAGGCAACCATAATGAAGTTGCCATGTGAACCATCAATGAAAAATGATCCCAGAGTTTTTTCATAAGTCTCGATCAGTGCTTTGTGGATTCAAGAACATGCAATAAAACCGTAAAATGGTTAGAGAATCAAGTACCAGTTAAATGAGAATTCAGCCTGAGGGTGTCCTCTCCATCCCCCAGCTGTCTATACATGTGGTCTACACACATCCCTCTAGGTAGTCTCCCTTGGAATATATCATTTGATCAACACTTAATGGTAAAGGACTCTGATACTCTAGTCACTTCTTAAAGTTCTACCTTTCTGCTTCAGATTAAATAAATCACTTGCATATAAAAGTAACTATTTATAAGTATATTAGCTACAATATACTAAATACCATGAGCCTAAAAATGTGCTACATGCTTTCATTGCATTATATTCAGTTTCCCAAGAACCAAACAAGAGAGGTGTTAATAACTTGTCTTCAAATAATAGTTGCTTACAGTGGTTAATTAAAGGCTGGCTAGTCAGTGGCAATGAGGGGGTTATAATCCATATTTGTCTCATTCCAAAGCTTATGCTTTCCTCCTGCACATGCATTATACAACCTAGAAGCTTAAAGATTTTGAACAAGAATAAATTTGTAGGGGGTGTGTGTGTGTGTGTGTGAAGTATCACTTTTCAAATTGTTCAAAAGTTCTCATTGGTACTAAGGTATATTGAAAATAACACTGAATAATATAAGTTAAAATTAAAGGTCAATTCTCACTTATTTGGAATGAAAAAAATCTCTGGAAGAATTGAAAAATATAAACTTTTCTGATATGGAGACTCTTTAATCATTAGTAAATAAGAACGTGAGTAGATTTCTAGTAAACATACTTCAGAAATATATTAGTAGTGGCCAAACAGAGTGTGCATCTGATCATTTAGTCAGGACATATTGAGAAATAATTGCTAGAATTCAATTCTTTACTCTCAGTAACTTCTAACAAAGTTACTTTCACTTTAATTGACTTTAGAGATCTGAAATTTGTTTACTATTTAGACTTGTATCCATGTTTGTATATATGACAGAAAGAATTTACAACCATAGCTTTTTGATTTTTATTGATCATTGTGTTTTGTAATGAATTGATTTGTTACAAATCAATTTAATTTATATTTTAATCCCTTCATGATATATTGATGTTTAATAGGATCTGGCTTTTTATTACCTGACATAAATAAATTGAGTTTGAATGGTTAAGATGTACCAATTAATAATGAGGAGGCTATTATCGCAATTGATGTTGCACATAATATTAGATATGATAAAATAAATGAAATGACATGTCTAAAAGTATGATTAACTTAAATCATATTCTGAAAAGGGTATAGTGAAGAAATAGAAAAGTTTTCAATATTATACTCAGTGTGTTTCACACACCAAAAAAACTACAGTAGAACAAGTATGTTGTTATATTAGCTTTCCTTTTGTGTTGTTAAAACACAACAAAAATAGGGGCGCCTGGGTGGCTTAGTCGGTTAAGCGTCCAACCTTTGCTTAGGTCATGATCTCGCGGTTCATGGGTTCGAGCCCCGCGTCGGGCTCTGTGCTGACTGCCAGCTCAGAGCCTGGAGCCTGTTTCAGTCTGTGGCTCCCTCTCTCTCTGACCCTCCCCTGCTCACGCTGTCTCTCTCTCTCTCTCCTAGAAATAAATAAAACATTTAAAAGAAAAAAACACAACAAAAATATTCATTCTAAAATTAATGAATGAGGAATTTAATTGCTCAAAATATAAAACCAGATACATGAATGATAATTTTTTCTGTTTACATTGAAAGTGCCATAAGTATAGTTGAAACAGTTTTAACTACAGTAAATATTGGTTTATAATTTATAGACAATTTCAGGAGTCTTAGTATGTTTTTTGTATTGAACAAATATTTAGAATTTTAAATAATACCAAAGAATTTGTCTTTTTTGTTAAAAACACTTAAATATACTATCACATTTTTGTGTTCAATTTAATGATATATTTGTATAAATTAATGTAAATTAGGTCAGTAACTAGAACCTTATAATAGAATTTCCTAATTATTTAGAAATTGGGTATTCATTTTGAATAGTGTGAACTATGTTGTTTTTGTATTTTATTCTCCTTTTGAAAAAGCCAGGTTTCTGGAATGTTTGCTGATGATGATTTAGCCATTTTTTCTTTCTTTATCATGATGAGTAATTGAAAACGAATGGTAATGTATTCTTAATTAATTTCAATCCAAAAAATACTTGCCAAGTATATGTTATAATATAAAACTATAGTGGATGAAATGGAGATGCTAGTGCAGTATTTTATGTAAAATAGATATGACTCTTGATATACATGAATAATTTAACATTGGCTTTATTCATTAGAGTTATTAAATTCAAGCAAAAATGAGTATCTGTGTGACGTTATAAAAATCTATCCTCTATTCCAACATTTGAAAAATCTTCACTCAGTTTATCATATTTTACAACTCTTACTGGTTTATGGATTAGTCTATTTTTCCAGCAAACATCTAAACTATCATAAAATAATGTTTTTAATATTGTAACATTAATTAGACCTTAATGTTTAAACCAATGAAAATAATCATCTTGCGCTATATACACCACAGTTGCTTTCTAAATTTTCTCTTATATATCCATATAAATTCCTACACTATCCACATTCATATTTATTCATTTAACAAATATTTGTTCATTACTTAAATGTTTATTAACTGCCTCATATGGGTATGCCAGGTTTGTACATTCACTGTCTTCAAATAGTGAGAGAATGGCAAACACAAATTTAAATCAGAGTGGATCAAAGATAAAATAGAAGTAATATCCAGAGTACAATTACCTATAGATAGTCTGTAATTTGCTGTTATATAAGATGTTTCATAGAAACATGGTCCATTGGCCTTAATGGAAATGTCTGGTATTATTTTTTGGTGTGCTCAGTAAATTAACATTCTCATCATGAGTGTGTTCAGTCATAGAGAGGGCTCAATTTACTTTGGATGAAAAAAACAATAACAATTAGGCAACTTGACTTTTGAGGAGGAAATATTGTAGAATTAATAATAAAATATAGGAAAAAGTCTTTAATTTGTAGGGCAATTATTTAGCTTCAAGAAAAAATAAATCATACCTACTTGATCTTTGCTACTACACAATATAATTGAATGCACCTTGCTATATTATATTGTGAGACAAAATAAATTGTTACCAAATTATGTCTCAAATCATTATTGTAATTTAGTATTTTCATTTGCATTGATAAATTAAATCAAATAGATCAAATATTTGTATGGTAGTGCCTTCTGCTGCAAAACACAACTATGGCTGTGGTTTATATTTGGAACAGGGTCTGAATTTTTACCTATCTTTCAAACTTACCTAATTCTAGCTAGCTATCATATGAGATATTTAAGATAAAGTGGATTAATAACAACATAAAAAATTTACTACCTAGCCCCATACAGAATATTAACTTTTGTGTTTTTTCCCAAAGTAACTATATAGTTGAAATATGTTTTTGTAAAGCACTTCTTACTAATTTCAACAACCAGATAAAGAAAACAAATATTATGTATTTAAAATACATAGGACATCTGCTGGCTTTAGTAACTAGTTAAGTCATGGTTGAATCAATATTTATCTTGTCCATATTAATTTAACTCGCCATTGTCTTAAATCAATATTCTTTCACATTGCCAGCATATCTTCCCTTTGCCTATTGAGAGAAAAAAATATCTGGCTCATTTGAAACAAAAATAATATACTATAGGTTTTTTTCATATAGAATAAAATACAGAAATATCACATCATATTTTTTATAATATACATAATTTAAATTTATTATTGGTGTATCTTTTTTCTAATCTCATTTGCTCAGTCCCTCTAGAAGTGTACAAAGAGATAATTGAAAAAATTTAATGGGTTAAACAGACATACATGATTAATATATGCAGAGTAATTAGCTTTAATTCTTGGTCAGGTAATTTACCAATGGGACAGGAAAGTTAACCTGGAGAAAAAAAGGCTCCATAAAGAATCATCATTAAATTTCTAATAAATTCTATAATGATCATATTGACAATCACATAAACTGCATAAATGAAATAATTTTTTAAATGTGAACATTTAATATACCAGTATTTTGTTAATGATACGTCTTTAATTTCAGTTTGCAAATCCTAAATACATATTACATATTATAGTATATTTTATTTCACCATATTTGCCTCTTCTTTTTATTCACTAAAACCAAAGAATGTCGTAACAATCTTAAATAATCTATTTAGTCCCACTAGCTTGATCTAAGCTGTTAATAGTAGAGTCAAACTACTTCCTGCCCTTAAATGTCAATAGAAATAGACTTTATAAGTATTAGCAGAGTTATTCAATGTATAAGTATTAAATTGAATAAACTGTCATATGCTTGAAGTGTACTATTTGGTTTGTTTAAAGGAACATTTGATAAGCAGCCAGAAGAAATCCTAATATTTTGCTGAAGAAACTAGAAAATATTTTATTTTTCTTTGTATAAAAAGGGAATAAAAGCATTGATATTTTTCAAGGTACTTCAAATAAATGTAAGATTTTATGAATGACAATGTTACTCTCTAGATAATGATATACAATTACATAATTTGGGAAAATATGTGCTAGATATATTAAGTAGGGTCACATGATATTTCCTGTATTTAATCATTTTTGAACTACATGCACAGTATTTTTCTATGATTCAATATAATATATTCAGTGAATGAAAATAATGACCAAATAAAACCTGACACATATCATGCTGAATGTTTCAGTAGGTATATATTTTGGGAATTAATGAATTGGATAATTTAAACACAAATAATAAAACTGGAATTACATTATTGATCAATGTCTAAAATCTATTTTTATTGATGGATCATTATTTTGATTGTACAATACTAAATACAGATGGAGTTTCTAGCAATTTTTGTTAACGGATAATTTCAATTTTGGTAAATGAAAGGGAACACGTTTATTGTATTCAACCCATTGAATACAAGTATCATACTAAGGGATGAACTCCCTAATGTGTGAGAGAGGTGTGTGTTTATGTAAGAGGATAGTTACTTATGTTGCCCATTTTATTTCATAGGGCTATAATGCAATTTCAGTGTTACAGTACATGTAAAGTCTCTTTGTTCTGGTTTATTCTAATAGTATGATTGGGTTTTTGACATTTAACTCCTCTTACAAACTTATTTTGGTCCATAATGTGCAATTAGGTTCTGAATTGAGCTTTGTTTCATTTTTTTCGATTTAGAAATAGCTATTCTTGAATAATTTTCTATTTACCAATTACTTGTGTCGGCTATGTTGTCTTTCCTTGCCTTTCAGCAAATGTGATACTTTGATCGATTTAATTTAATAAGTAGTCTCAGAAGTTTATGTTCTTTAAACCTCTTTTTCTTTCCCCAAGTATACTGTAACATATTCTGTAGACTCCCAGGTACAACCTGAAAACTAGAGACAAAAATATATTTATATTAAAAAAAACACACAAAATGACAAAAATCTTGATTTAAATGGGTCATATAGGCAAAAAACCATGTAGACTGAGAAGAGACTTTGTTCAACTATTTTATCAATATCGTGAACTTTTTTGTTCTTTTAATAAGATTATTCTCTTTTTAAATGTTTTATTTATTTCTGAGAGAGAGACAGACAGACAAACAGCATGAGCAGGGGAGGGTCAGAGAGAGAGGGAGACACAGAGTCTGAAACAGGCTCCAGGCAGGCTCTGAGCGGGCAATCAGTACAGAGCCTGATGCAGGGCTCGAACCCACGAACTGTGAGATCATAACCTGATCCGAAGTCGGCCGCTTAACCAACTAAGCCACCCAGGCACCCCATTGATAATACTATTCTTAAACTCTTAAAATTGACTGTGGAAATATAACCCTAATGAAATTAAAACAATTAATTCCATAGGCATAAATCTATATTATCATACATGTTATATCATCTCAACTTTCAATCTTCTTCCTTTAGTCAGTGTTCATTGCAGAAATATGAAAACAAAACTAGTGGGTGAACAGTATCATTTATGGGCTTTAGATACATCTAGTCCTAAAAATGAGCATACTTATCTGTTCAAATTAAGACAGAAACCATCTTTTGTTATGACTATGGAAATTTTAATTATCTGACATTTAAAAATAATTCTATTATTTTACAAGGAGGATACTCAAAAGTCTAGAAGAAATTATGAGAGACATTAGGAGCCCTTAAAAAAAGAATTCTCTAAGTAGAGACTTATAAGGATTATCTGGTCAATGTGACTGCCATTCCTTTTTCTCTGTAATGTATGGATTTTTCTCATAACGGTCAAATCTTCCACTCTCACATCAGGAATTTGTCATGTTATCACTTTCAAGTGCTTTGTCACAAGGTCAGCATTTCCCATCAACTCTCATAAAATTTGGGGAATAGGGTAATCAGAGTTAGACTACAACGAGGAAAGTTGGCAAGTATTGCTCCAGTCATGGCTCTAAACATCTCAAATTATTTTGTTGTTGTTTGGTTTTTCCTCTTGATCCATAAAGACTAGAACAGTTCATATAATTTATCATAAATGCTGTAAACCAACTTGAATTGCCTATGTCAACATATTTTTATGTCAACAATTTTTTGGGGATATATTCAAGGAAAAGTGGAACTTTGTAAACCATCTTTAAAATCCTCAAGGCTCATAATGATGACATGACACTGACAAGTAATTTTGTAATAATGAAGAAGGGATGGATAAGTGATAATGAGTTAGCTGTGGGATTTTATTCAAATCTTAGATGCTACATGTTCTGGTCTGTGTCATCATGTTTATCTTCTAAGTAAAGATTTAAAAAAATAACAGCTAATATCATTAAAACATGAAAACCAATATATTAATGTCTTAATCATAATATATATTACTTGCATGCACTCACTATCTACCAATCTTAGTCTTTATATTAATTTATGTATTACTTTTGTCAGTCCTCATATACACTGAGTTAGGTGCTTTTTATATTATTGCCTTTTTTTTTTTTTAATTAGGGAGACAGATCCAGAGGGTTAAACATTATTCTATGTTAAGAGTCTGACTCCAGAACCCATAGTCTCCATACTCTTCTATCTTTGAAGCTAATTTTATCTCTTTTAGAGAGAACTCATCTACTCTCAGCATTATCTCTTCTATTATCTTTCCCTTCTGCTGACTGTGGAGTAGTTCTCAAAACCAGACTGCTAACCTAGACAAAACATGTCACCTGATTTAATGATCCTGTCATTATGTAAAAATGCTATCAAGCTTACAAAACAAAATTGTGAAGTTCTGAGATTTCATGCAAACCCATTTGTTAACATAGTATTTTACTTCTTTTCCTAATACAAAATAGTCACAAACTGTAACCTCCATTAAAAAAAAATATATATATATGTATATATATACATATATATATATATAGTCATTCTCCATTTAAAATTTGCCCACTAACATTCAAACTATTTGGGTTTTAGGCTTTACAAGCAGAATATGTAGTTTTGATTTATGACAAAGATACATAACTACTCTATGGCTATCAATATATATATACAATAGATGCATGATTGCAGAGGAAATGTATGCAAATGTGTGTATACATATTACTGTCTTTAAAATCAAAGTTCTTATGTGATTATGATCAGGCTTTGGGAAATCAAGTTAAATTTTCTACTCAGGATTATGTTACTTGTAAAATCCTATAGTTTTGTTCCTTGATGACCACCCCCCCCTTTTTTTTTTTTCCACTTGTATTATCTCATCTCCTGGATGCATTTAGAAGTTCACTTTTCACTATCCCTGGTTCCCTACAAGGCAGCAGCAAAGATTTATTTGTAGTTCCCTCAATATTCCTTTATGTTTTACTTTAGCTTTTGCTCAGAATGCTCTTTGTATAAAATGTCTTTTCTGCTTATTGAATTGATGAACTTTTTTCATGTCTTCTTAGTTCAGTGCTACCTAATCTTTGTTGCCTGTCATCCTGTACTTTTCAAACGGAACTGAATTTACCAGCTGTGTGACTTAAAGTTTCCTTAGATGTACATTGGGAATAAGGATACATTAAATAGACTGAATAATTTAAGTAATCACATTGCGTTTGAGGAGAATATAATAAAGGGTTTGCTCATAAAAGAAGGAAGGAGATTGTGAGACTAGAATAGTGCAGGGCGTATTAATAACACTAGAAAGTTCTGACTATCCCTCTACCCGGGGGAGAAAGGATCTCTGAACTGGAACACAAAGAGAGAGAGTGTCCTATGGAAAGGGCTGTTTGGCAGGAATCTGACTTTTGGTTAAGGGATGTGGCTCAGCTGAGGAAATAAAGCCCTGACATTCTCCTCCCTTCTTCCTATTGCTGGCCAGTGCTTCACATTGGCTGGTCTCACCCAAAAACTAGAGCTAATGCTTGATATGATTGGTTCAAGTTGGTCTGTGGACTTAAAGTAGGTCTGTGAAGGGTGATGGCATTTTTCCTACCCTGCTGAGATTTTTATGAGCATTAACCAAATCACATTAAATTTCATGTTCTGGGGCCCTTGGGTGACTCAGTTAGTTAAGCATCCAACTTCAGCTCAAGTCATGATCTTGCCATTCCTGAGTTGGAGCCCTGTGTAGGCTCTGTGCTATCAGCTCAGAGCCTGGAGCCCGGTTCAGATTCTGCCTCTCCCTCTCTCCCTCTCTCTCTGACCCTCACCCACTCATGCTCTGTCTCTCTCTCTCTCTCTCTCTCAAAAAAAAATAAACATTAAAAAAAATTTTAAGGGGTGCCTGGGTGGCTCAGTCTATTAAATATCCGACTTTGGCTCAGGTCATGATCTCATGGTTCATGGGTTTGAGCCCTGTGTCTGGCCCTATGCTGACAGCTTGGAGCCTGGAGCTTGCTTCGGATTCTGTGACTCCATCTCTATCTCTGCCCTTCCCCGGCTAGTGCGCGTGCTCTCTCGGTCTCTCTCTCTCTAATAAATAAACATTAATTTTTATTTTTTTATTTTAAAACTCATATTCAAAGTATATTTTTTTAGTCTGTGTAACATTACTTATGTAATAACCATGTTTTAAACTGTTAACTGTGAAGAGTGAACAGCAAACCCAATTGTTTAAAAGAAAAACTTGGGAATCATCTTTGATTCTTCACTCTCCTTCATTCTCCATATATAGAGTATTTAGTGTTATATTTAAAATAGATCTTGTGTCAGACTGCCTGGGTTCTAATTCTACAGGGTTATCATTAGCCCAAGTGATCAATGAGCCAATCAGAAGAAACTTGGTTTGCATAAGTGGCAGATACACTGTGATTTGATTAGTAGAGTATGAACTGGATTTCAGTCCCAGTGAAATTACTGCCAGCTGTGGAATGAATAATGTATATGACCATACATGGCAGTCCAGAAATCATGGCTCCACCATAGCCAGATGACTTAACCCCTCTACAAATACATTCTCTTCTTTAAAAATGAGGATAATAGTAGTACCTAACTTATCAGATCCTTATGAGAAGTAAATGAAGCAATACATATAAAAATATTAGGAAAAAGCTCTGGCATGCATTAAGCACTATATATGTCACTACATATTTAAAACAAATCTCAATCTTTTGCTACATCTGCACTGCTGACTTCCATACAGGCTTTGTTCCTTGTTAAACTGTACAAAGCAAATCCTTAACTAATCTCTTCATTGACCCTTTCCCTACTTCTTATCCTAATACCCCACATAGAGAAATATTATACAGCCTGTTTGTTTCACTATCCATGTATTAAACATTTGCTAGAGTTTATTATAATATTTATATTTCTGCAAAAATCTCTTCTTAATGTAATAGATATTTTTAAAATACCAGCTTTAGAAAAAAAAATTCTGAATTGCACTCACCTGGCCTGTGAAAATACCAAGTCTTGCCTGAGAATAAATATGTGTATCTTAAGGAAGTGTAAATATGGAGTACAAGTCTCTAGCTCCTTTCCCCTCAACTTGCTGCTATTTCATTTCCTGAGTCATGCTTTTGCACGCAGCAGTCCTCACTCTTTCTCTGGACCCTGGCTGGGAAGCTCTCCTCTGCTGTAGCTCCCAGTTAGCAGTTCTCACCCTTCCTGTGGACTTCATTTCACAACTCTTCTAGACCTTTCTTTTCCCAGGATCACTCTCTTCTGTGTTTATACCATTGCTCTGTCATTCATACTAGAATCTCCCAACAAGGATGTGTCATTTTCATCAGCCTGAAAGATAAAATAAAACTTCCAGTCCAGCAGTACCTGTAGGATTGAAAGTCTGCATTTATGAGCTATATAAAGCTTTTATGAGGCATATAAATCTGCCAAGGGAAATGCACCTGTGGAAACTAAGCAAGTGCTCCTATTCAAAAAGCTGTAACTCTGAGGCCAAAGGCCTAAGCTAAACCAATAGAAAATGAATTTTTGGATATTGACTTTCTACAAATGCTATAAAATATTTCCACCCAAAAAAACCCTAAATTGTTGAGCTCCAGAGATTACTCAATTATTGTTATCATCACTCTTTCAGAAATCTCATTATTTACAAGTCTTTTTAATGCTCACAAAGTCTAATTTTGATTAACACCAAGGTTTGAAGATTATAAAGCCTCATTACAAATATATTAAAAGCTTAACTGCATATTTAGCACGTGCCTTCCATTTTGTAACTGGTTACTCTATTGCTTTTCTGATACTAAACTGATATAGACAGCATTTACTCCTTATAAAAACAGCTATGTTTATTTCTGTGGTTTGATTTTGAGTTTCTTCTGCCACTTCTTGGAAAAAAAATAGATACCTTTGTGTCAGGATTTATTATAAAATGGTCTTCCAAACATTTATTTTATTTTGCCTGCATTTATGGAGGGTCCACGCATATGCCAGGCACTGTTCTGACAGTTTACAATTATTAACGCTCTTTGTGTTCCTAACATCTCTAAGTGGTAGGCACAATTGCTTCAATTTACAAATAAGGAAGTTAAGGAAAAGGGAGGTCAAATAACTTGCTAAAGGCCATGCAGCCAGTAGGTGAAAGAGGCAGGTTTTGAACCCAGACACTATCAGATCCCTGTTTCTACTTACCCTGGTGTTTTGTAGTGTTAGGCGTTATTTTTATATCTGAAGCCAAAGGATGTGCATAGCACTAGCAAGCAGAATGCTTTTACTGATACAAGGTGAAAACCTTCAGAATACCAGTCTGAAGTTCTTATCCATAAGACAAATATATTATTTTTACATGCGTTAGTAACTACTTTACAGTATATTTCGTTCTTTCTTAAAAACTACCTGCTTTGGACCCGTCTGGGGCTCCTTGCTGAGCATGGAGCCTGCTTGGGATTCTCTCTCTCCCTCTCTCTTACCCACTGCTCACTCACACACATGTATGTGCTTACTCGCTCTCAAAATAAACATTAAAAAAAACCCTACCTGTTTTAATGTTGTTGCTTAAGACAGCAAAAGCATGCATAATTGAGCCAGTAATATAGCTAAGGGGAGAGAAAAAAATGGCAAAAATCCAACACAATTCACTCCCTCTAGTAGGATCTATCCTTCTTTTGCCTATTTAGTAAGCTTTGAAGTTGGTATTATCTTCAGTGTCTAAAAATATAACTTTGCATTTGTTTTCTTTATTGCCAGAAGAAAAATAAAGTTAACGTTTCGAATGTCCCGTTGAATGATTAGTGTCCTATCCTCAGAGTAGGGCCTAGAGGATCCTGGTCACTGCCTGGTAATATGGTACCCTTAGCTGTTTCTACTTTACCAGTATTATATAGAAGATGAAAGTTTAATTGATTTCTGTTACTTTTGCTGATTTTTATAGCTCTTTTCAAGAGGCTTTTAAAAATTCTTCTAGGTATGTCTTTCCGTGTAGTGAAATAAACCAAAATAAAATGATGGGCAACTTATACTATATAAACATGCAATCAATGAAATATTTCAGATATAATTTGGAAAGCTTGCTGTTATATAAATATAATGTTTTTCTTTCCCTAAGTCAAGAGGGGCTCCTTTCATTTCAAAAAGACATTTATTTCACAGGTGCAATCATCTGAAATATATATGGACACATACCAGTTACAGGCAAGTGTAGGAAAAGAAAAATTCTTATTTCTTGCAGCATGAACTCAGATTCCCCAAAGTTCACTGCTCATGTGTGAGGCAACACTGCCAAGCTGAGTGGCCAAGCTCATGTTCAGGACTGATTATCTAGGATATTTAGTTGCTGAACCTTATTCCTGCAAAGACTGTGATTTGTAGACACAAGAAGACTGTCTTTGCAGCATTAAGAAAAATTTTGGCAGAGAATAAAATGTAAATGGCTGTTTCTGGTAATTAATGCCCAAGCAATTTCCATGGTTTTCCCTATTTTTTGTTCTAAAAAGTTTCTTTCTGACATCTTGTGCTGTTACCTTGGATGCTTTTCTTCTCAAAAGCCTACTGACTAGCTGCCAAAGAGAGGCTGGTTCACACCTTGCCTTTTTTGCAGTGTGCTCTTCTGCTCCATAGAGATAGACAATGCTCCCAAAAGGAGGGAAAAAAAGACTTAGCACAGTCCCAATATGCGCATATTGGGTAACTTTCTAAGCTGCCAGGCTGCCAGAACAAAGCCACAGGAGGAAGCCAAGATGCTATCCAAATCCTTGAAAAGTGAACAAAAAGCACCATATCCATTTGAATCAAAAAAGGTACAGAAGATATTTTTTTTCTTTCCAACAAGGAAAGCTTGATTTATTTTACATAACACACTAGAAATTAGGCTCCATCATCTATGCATTTTTATTCTGACACTTTATTTTAAATAATTGTGTTCTAGGTACAACTGAACAATTAAAAGAAAGATGAAAGATGGCATTTATAGAAAACAAGAAGTTTTCTCCAGACTTTATTATTTTTCATTTTTCTTTCATATTAGAAACAGATAAGTAGAATACTTTTCCAAAGTGAAAGCAGTGAAGTGTGGCACTGCCTGCCCCTGTCAAATTGATAGAGTGAAGATGTTTAACGAGATAATGGAAACTTTCTATTCAGTGAAGACTGGGATAAAGAAACCATTTCTAGTCATTCATCAGCATTGATTGCTTTACCACTTGCGGCACAGATCAGAACTTGGGCTTTACAAAGGGAAACTAAAACAAGTACAATGATCCACTATGGGAAGTGTAGATTGTTTCTGCTTATCATTTAGTACATAACAATCATAATACATGTCAACAAAAACACCATTAAGCCATGAACATGGAGCATTGCAAAAATGTAGGTACATAGTTCTTCAGGTATTCTGGTTCTATGACTTATGAATATTTTATTCTGGTAACTGGGGATACTAAATGAATTTATATATATTTTGAAAATTGGGTTTAACTTAGATGATTTTTATTGTTTTTTCTCTTCATTATTTGTGATAATCAAATTGTAAGAATTGTTTAATTATCAAATAGTTTAGTGATACATAGTACACTAAAATGGAATATACTGAACATGTGTGAGCCTGCAAACTGTAATTTATTTTGTGTAAAGGAGGTATTGAAAATATGAAATGATACCTTCCATAGTTTTCAGCTTTATTTTCCTTTAAACATTTGCAAACTTTATATGCCACAAAATGTGTACATATTTTCACTCCATGGAATGAATATGGTAGCTCATACATTTGCTTTTGGGTAATTTATACTAGTGAGATGAAGTGGAGAACTGAAATAATTATCCAAATCATTCAAACCAAAGGAGCACTCTGGCCTCAATCATTTAGACACAGAATTTCAAATCAAAGTGTTTCTTTAGCTTGAATGATATGGACAGTTGTCTCAGTGCTCCATTATCACTGACTATAGATTTCCAATCTGATTATGGGTCTAACATAAGATGGAAAAAATAATAACATATAATTGTGTTTTGAGAACTTAGCTCATTCCAAAATCATTGTGTGAGAGTTTCCTAGTACAGACACAATCTAAAAGGTTAGTCATCTTCTGAAGATGAGTGAACTCTTAAAGCCACTTGAATACTGTTTAGAGCAGAGAAGTAGAAACTCCTTCCTCTGTTAGTTGCCTCTTCAAAAATCTGTTTTGCTTCAACAAATTTTAAATATTTTCTTTCTGAAATGAATAATGTTGCTTAATTCAATGGAATACAACAATCCATGTAATCACGACAATGAATGTGAAAAAATGATTTAAATTAGTTTGGCATAAATATATGTGATTATACTAGATCATTTTAATTTGCTTTATTAATTTCAAAATAATAATAAACAAAAGCCAAAGTATTCTGTCGATGATTATTATTATATTGATTATTGACACAAATGGAAGAAATGCTTTCCAAACCACATCCTATTTAATTGCTTTTTTTACACCATCTTTGTCTTTTGAAAGTTTTCAAAAAAGATGTGGATTCAGGTAAAAAAAAAATTTAGAAGTGCTGATGGCTTTCTCTGTGTTTAAGACTTTTTTCCCTCTTGGAAAATTAAATGGACAAATCTTCAATATAGCTAAACAAATTTTTGAAGTGCTAATGGCTGTCTTTGCATTTATAAATCATTGTAGTATCATTTCTGAAAAGCATCAATCACATGAGTTCTCATGAGTAATGAGTACTGTTTGAAGAGTTACTCCATCTGTTTCCCACCCTTGACAGACATCATACATGTTTGCACCATACTACCGTGGACTGCACCCAGGAAGAAAAGTAACAGGTTATGTGCAATTTCCAGTGTACTATATTCATGTTACCTTTTCTTCTGGAAAACAACCCAGTGAATATAGTGATAAGTATAATCTCGAATCTATTCTACTAATCCAGAACATAATTTACAAATTATACTTTTCAGCTCTTAGTAGCAAATTTTTTGCTAAACCTGGTGAAACCATGTGGATCACTGTGGATCACAAGTTTCAAGATGAATCCCGACAGATATTTCTAGGGGCACGTAGGTTGCTCAGTCAGTTACATGTCCAACTTTGGCTCAGGTCATAATCTCACGGTTTCTGGGTTTGAGCCCCGCATCGGGCTCTATGCAGACAGCTCGGAGCCTGCAGCGTGCTTTGGATTCTTTGTTTCCCCCATTTCTCTCTGCCCTTCCCCACTCATACTCTGTCTTTCTCTCTTTCAAAAATAAATAAACATTAAA
Organism: Crocuta crocuta; assembly: GCF_008692635.1. NCBI lineage: Eukaryota > Metazoa > Chordata > Mammalia > Carnivora > Hyaenidae > Crocuta > Crocuta crocuta. The sequence continues at coordinate 12,644,807 of NW_027531917.1, read as the reverse complement.
AAAAAGTTTAAAAGAAGGTTCACAGAAATGGGACAATTGAACAATGGCTAGCCCACCAGCTCATTTGAATAACACTGGAAACAATTTTGACTTTTTAAAAATTCTGATGAAGAAAAATATCTTACTTCTTTGTTTTCCCTTTCTACTGTCCTTTTGTATTATCTCTAAAGTTTTTGCTTTTCTCTCTCAATAGACAGTTTTGATCAGTGTTAACCATAATTTCACCCATTTTCTACATAAAAGAAATATAACATCTTCTTTGTGAATCACTCCCTAATAGTTTTCTATCCTGTTTCCATTTTACATTAATAACTCCTAAATACTTTTCCATGGCTGTCAGTGAATATTTTCTTTTGTTTTTATAAGATAATTGGTTACACTTGCTTTATATTGACTAAGCCTTTAAAAAAATCCTGAGATGGTACTGATATCCCCATTTTAAAGATGGCATTTTTAAATCATTAAATTATTTAACACACAGAGGAGCATATAGGTATTTATGGCAATTTGAATATCTCTAAATTAAAAACAAAAAGCAAAAAATAAGATTTTACTAAACCATAATCTTTTAATTAAAAAGTTGTGACATCTGTATTTCTGCTCATTAGTGCTCACCCTGGTCTTTGACAAACTCTTCAAAATATCATTTGAGATTTTCAATACAGGAATCATGTTACTCCTGGTAATTCTTTTCTTATGGTCAAACACTTACAATTCAATTCCTTACAAAAATAATATGACAGATTTCATTTACTTCACCTTGTATCTTTTTTCATCATCATATGCAACTCAATGACTTTCTGAGAGTGTTATGTCTAAAATGTCCATAATTATATCAATTAAACATGTATTTGCTATTAGAGCTACAATATTGAAACATATTGGATTTGGTTGAAATTGAACTGCATATATTCTTTTTTTTTTTTAACAAATAGTTTATTGTCAAATTAGTTTCCACATAACACTCAGTGCTCATCCCCATAAGTGTCCTCCTCCATGCCCATCCCCCCCTCCCTCCCACATCCATCAATCCTGTTTCTGTCAGCATTCAAGAGTCTCTCATGGTTTGCCTCTCTCCCTTTCCCCCACCATTTCCCCCCTTCTTCTCCCCCTTGGTCCTCCGTCAAGTTCCTCCTANGGCTCTTGTTGGTTTTAAAGACCTGTTATGCTCTCTGTATCTATGAGCGCTGCTATTTCCAAGAAGACTCTTTGACTCTCCAGGGCCTATCCTCAGAGAGTGTTTTTTGAATGGTATCTCTTGGTCTCTCTTGCTGGGACCTTGGTTATTTTATTTTCCTATTTGTAGTGATATTAGGGACTCTCCACCTTGTGTACTCTGGTTTGTTTCCTGAGGCAGCCCTGGAAAAGAAAACAGACAGACAAACACACAGGGAGTAGGAGCACATAAATGCACAGGGTAATTCAACTATCATGCAAAGTGAGAGGGAAAACGAAAAAGTTAAGAGAAAAGACGGAGGAGGGAGGGCGAATAATAGGGAGTAGAAAATACATAAAAGGGTCAAAAAGGGGAAAAGAAAAGGAAAAAAGAAGAAAACCGATGGACAAAGAACGGTTTAAAGCATATAACTGGATTTCCCAGCTACAGTTAAATAGCTTTGTGTATGCAGTGCTGGTTGAAAAGCATAGAGGAAGAGAGAAGGCAGGGTGGGATGAGGCAAAATTGGAAATAGAATGAACAGGCAGAAGGGATAAGAAGCTTTTTTCAAAGAGGTAAAGGGTAGAATATGGTTGGATAGGTGAGAGAAGGATGCTGGAATTATCCAGAGAAACTATATAGTCTAAGTACTCCTGAGAGAAAGAGATGAAAATGTCGGTAGGTGTAGAATTTACATTTACAGAATGGACTCGTTGTGATTGTTTAAGCAAGCTGGCGACCAGAAATAATCAGGTCAGTGTTCTGGGGAAAAGAGAGAGAAAAAAGAAAGAAGAAGAGAAAGGAGAAAAAAAAAACGGGGGTAGGAGGGCAGCTTTCAGGCAGGGATGGGCGTGGCATGATCCAATGCCTCAGACGGGAGCTCTGCCTTGGTGGCTGTGGTGAGGAGAGTGACGGTGCTCCAGTCCCTTCTTGAAGCAAGCGCTGCTCCTCGGTTTTTTGGGCGTGTAAACTCCCCGTACCAGGGGCACAGCCGAAGTTGGTTGCACTCTTCAACCCAGGCCAGTTCCAATCTCCAAATCCGAGTCCGTGCGCCCCGCTGAAATTGCCTTAGACACAGCTTCCCAGGCAATCCCCTCGGGGCAATTCCAGGCCTCCCGCCTCACTCTGGGGGTGGAGTCAGAATCGCTGCTTCCTTCTCTGGGTTGGGCTGGCGAGCATGCGTGGGGGCTTGCCTGCCGGGTGCGCGGAGCCCGCTGGAGTGAGGAAAACCAGGTCCCTCTATGCTCCTCACCCGAAACACGAACTCACAGGCAAATCTACCAGTTTTTAGCTCTTTGCCTTCCCTCTCGAGTTCCAGCCAGCCAGGAGCATGGACGCCCGGTGTCCGCGCGGCTCTTTCAGGGGTCCCAGCCGCCCTGGAGGACAGTGGTGGCAGGCGCGCCGCCGCTCTGAAGTCCAACCGGCCAGGAGCCCGCACAAAGAAGCAGTTTGTGTGCTCAGACCCCCCGGGACCAGTTGGCGCGAGGGGACCTGGTGTGCAGGTATTTGGCAAGTACGGTCTTTCTATGCACCGAGGGGAGGTTTTTCTCCCCCGAGCGGAGGTTTTTCTGTTTCGGACTCACTCCTTTTCCCCTCTCACTCCCCGTAGAGGGTAGAGGGGGATCGCCTCCCACCCTGGAGTCTCCGATCCCGGCCCGATTTTATCTTCCCCAGTTCGCACTCACGTTAGAAGGCTCTCTCCGTGGATTCTGCATCCTTTTTCTCCCAATCTCTCAGGTTTCGTAAGGTTTCCAATGTCTTCAGATCTTTTCTGTGTGATGTATGGGCGCGAGTGCAAGTACGGAGCTCCTTACTTCTCCGCCATCTTGCCCTCCTCCCGAATTGCATATATTCAAACTAGCCCAAATTTTTCTTGACTGAAATGACACATTAGACATCTTAACCCAATTTCACAATTGTAAGTATATTCACAAATATATTATCAATATTTGAGATAGTTTTGACTCTTAATTCTGACATCCAACAGTATAGACTCTTTTATAAAAAAATTTTTAATGCTTAATTTTGAGGGAGAGAGGCAGAGACAGAGATGGAGCAAGAGCAGGGAAGGGGCAGAGAGAGAAGACACAAAATCTGAAACAGGCTGCAGTCTCTGGGCTGACAGCACAGGGCTCGACATTGGAGCTCAAACTCAACTGTGAGATCATGACCTAAGTCAAAATCGATGCTTAACTGAGCCACACAGGAGCCCCCCAGCAGTTTAGACTCTCAGTGATTGTGTGTTTCCTGACGTTAGTCAAATATTTTATTAAATTTGCTAAAGAGAGCAGAATCAAAACTGATAAAACCATATTGATATTGTTTATTTAATGATATATTTTTTATTTAATGATATTAAAGTTTTTCAGTGAAGTTGAATTTCTCACATTTTCTTGGAAAAGATTATAATAAAACCAATATTAAGTGTATATTTTATTTGAATAGTTCCACAGTATACAAAGTGCTTTTGCATAAAGGTTCTAAATTTATCTTCACACCAACCCTATGAATTAAGCAATTTTATCTCCTCCAGTAGTGTGGAAGTTAAAACTCAAAGAGTTAGATAATTCATCAAAAATCCTAGTTTACAAATGCAGAATTGGGAATGACATATCCTAATGTCTAGGGAATTCTCCAGTGTACAATTCTGCCTCCTACTTTGTCCTCAAAAAGCTGCCACATTGATTTAAATATAAAAAATAATCTCTACACAGACATTTTCACAAAGCAAAGGTCAAAATAAAAAGCACATGTATGTGTTAAATCACTTCTTAAAATATATTATTTAAGAATATTATTACATTTATTTCATACCATGATCTAGGTATATAAAGATATATACGTAATACACTTATGCACATATACATACATATATATTCTGAATCAATAATGAAATCTAACCCTTAACTGTTTAGTATGTTTACCTACCAAGTGTTTCACATATAATATTTTATTTAATATTCTCATTCATGTCATATTATTTAACTTTCTCATAACCATAATTTTATATTAGAATTGAAGAAAGATTTAAAGAAATAATTCTATTTTGAAATCACATAGCTAATAAGTAGCAGTGTAGGGTTTAAGTACAGATCAATGCTCTTACATATTAACACATTATTAAAATGAATTCCTGTTTTAAAAATGTTCTATTTAAGAAATCCAGGCAGAACGTTTGCAATGGCATCAATATCACCTTCTTTAAATTTGTAACCGTTGTTATTTGTTCATTTTGAGAATTGAAAATTTAATTCTCCAGTTTTTTGGAAATTTTTCATTTTTCTGAGTTTTCAAAAATATTGAAAATAGTGCTTTTTCTTCATATATCCAACTATCATTATTTTTTAAAAATAATCTATATAGAAGTTTCTGGATGCTTAAATTCATTCAGAACACCTAGTTGTCTTATTAGTATTGTCTATCTCTCTTACAATGCCCCTGACTTTTTTTCTTTTTCTCTCACTTACAATTTCAAGTTAATTCCAGGGGGAAATATGGAAGGAAAATGGGAGTTAAGGAATTCTATAGGTTCTCTGTGTTCTGTCGTTGTCAAAGTATCTGCCTGTGGGCCTGACTCTTCTTACTCCCTTCTTTTAACCATGGTTGAGAGAACATGATAGTAAGTGCTTTTGTTTTGTCTTGTTTTGTTTTGCTTTGTTTTAAAAACTCAACACAGACTTTCATATTCAATCTCTATCTCCTGAGCTCCAGGCCTATGTTCTGAGTCATGAACACCAAACCTAAAACTGACATTTAAGTTACATTCATCATTTTATTTTATTATGGGAAAATGACTGTTGAAGGAACTTGTCTTCATCTTAACTCCATTTCTTCCATATACTACTGCCTTCTAAATATAGTAGGCCACACGATGGATAAACACTCCTTCTTCATAGAGTCCAATTCAACTATCTGTGTAAAATCTTATACTTGTTACAGCATTAGGCGTGAAGTCCTTTCTTCTCTTTCTTTATTGGGACATATTTAACTCACCTAGATTTTGGCAGTTTTGTTTTTTTTTTTTTACTTAACTCTCCGATTCTTCTTTGGGATTCCTTCCCAGACTGTATTTGCTTATTTCTTTGTTTTGCTGGTCCATCTAGGAACAGTTTTTTATTCTACAATTAATTTTTAAAAACTTAATGCTTGTTAGCATATCTGTGTAGCTGACTGTAAGCTAATCTACTACAATCTCTACAATGTCTGGATAGATTGTAGCTGGACAGGCTGTAGTTAATCCAGACTAGGACGAACATTAGATTTCTCTGCATCCAATCTCATAGCTGCACAATCACTTCTGATATACTGATATCAAATATGAATTAATGAATATTTGCTTTTTGCTTACCAGGCCAACTTAAAATTCTCACCTGTGTTCCTCAATACCATTCATTTTGGGTGGTCTTAACGGGGGAAAAAGTGTTATTTTAAATACTGAGTCTCTGTAAAAAATATATCTGTATGTATACATACCAAAGCCTGTTATACATTTCACTGAAAAGGATGTGTAGCATAAAATTTTCAAATAATAATAAATATATATTATTCAATGCAAAATGCACATAGCCAGTTTGTTCTCACAGAGTGTTTTTGTTAATATTTGCCCAGTTTCTGTGCCCATAACCACACCGTGGTGGCACTTCACAAACAATCATGTAATGGCTGAGATTTTCTTTTTTATACACTTTTTTTTTTTTTTAAGAGAGCTGAGTGGGGAAGAGGCAGAGAAAAGGAGAGAGAGAGAGAATCCCAGTGCTACTAGCATGGAGCCCAACGTTGGCCAATTTCTGTGGTTGCAAATACTACCAAGACACTGATTTCAAGGTCCTAAGGTGCTGCTACTGAATTCTTAGTTGCAAAAAAGATATGCAATTACACACCAACATATAGTATTAATTCCACACATGTATGATAATAACAAGAAACCTCAAGAGTGTAGATAAGAGCAAGATATAGTAAAATACTTAGAAAGTGTGAGCCTTAAGTATATGTTACCTTAAAATGTACAACTTAAATGTTACTTTTAATGTAATTTAATTTTTAACAATACTTATGTTTGACTGTAAGTTAGCCAAATTCCAGAAATTTTAATCATTGGCTCTCATAAGTTAATATTTATTTCCAACATCCCAATAGAATGGGATGAAACTTGATTTCACTAAGTATTTTCCTGGCATGCTATCTAGTATTTCTGTGCCAGGAGTCTCTTTATCAGTAAGAATTAGAAAAAAATGTAAAAGCCTTAGAACAACATTCAGAACATTTTTAGTACTCACTAGTAGATATCACTTGGCTCCTATTTAAAGGATCATATATACCTAGGTTACAGCAAGGAAGAACAGAATCCATATTAACTTAAATAGGGCATATAATGATTATGAAGAGAAAATTTAATATGTGTTGCTAATGCACATATTATTTCAAGATATTACATATAAGTATTTTTAATACGTTTTAACTTATCTGAGTTAATTACACCTCTTTAGTTACAAATGTACTATCAAGGAATAATTTTCCTTATCGATAACATTTATGGATATTTTTTTCCTAAAGACACATTTCAAATTATAATGCCTGAGAAGTAGATTCCAAATTACAGTGTATTATGTAGAGCACTTTGAAACTTTAAATGGGGAGAATAATTCCTATTCATAGCTTTCAGTTTTGCCAAACTACTTTCTTTGTATCATATAATAAATACATGTTTTGCAAACCTCTTTTCTCTACCCTCCAGTATTAAGTCTGAAGAGACTTTATTATTCATTCACATGTTCGAAGGTAGCTGTTTCTACCTTAATAGAGCCAAAATTGTCAACTTTTCAAACAGTAACTTGTTTTCTGTGCCCTAAGGTTTGAAAGAAAATAGTCTCATAATGGAAAATAGTAAGCTGACTTTCTGAATACATAAATGGCCCGATTTTTTATCATACTATGCTGTGCTACCTGTCTGGAGGTGGTGCAATGGGCTCTAACAATAGGGAATGGAGTTTGTGGATAAATATGCCATAAATAACAATACTTGCTTTTTCCCAGTGGGTTTTTGCAGTCTCACAGTTAAACTCCATAAACTCAAAGACATTTCCCTAGACTGGAATTGTTTTAAACTATAAGTAAAGGGAAATGAATTTGAATATGATTCAAGGAAGATAAAATGATGTCATGATTATTCAATTTAAAATATTTTGAGCCATTTCAACGGAATACATGATTTATAGTATAGATAATAAATAGATTGACAGTGTAACAGAAGACTGACAGGCAAAGAGGTTTGTTTTTGATAATTAGGCCTCATCTTATTTATTATAATACTATAATTGAGAACAATACTCGGGCAATAGTAGGAAAAAGGGATATAGTTTCTCAGTGATTCATCCATGTAAGCTAAAGAGGAAGAAAAATTAAGAATCCTTTATATAAATGATCTAGCTAAGCAAAGTCAATTTTGTAAAGTTTTAATTGCCTTTGCGTATGTCTTAAATATACCAGATATGATTTTATTAAGGTAGAAATACAGGAACAGATACTGGATATTTCATATTGAACTGTATTTAATGATCTATTTTCATGACATTCCTTTGGGTAATCAGCAATTTTATTGCTTTAATATTATTGAAGTGCTAGATTATTTTTGAAGGGGAAATAGAGGGGAAAACCAACATTGGATCAATGACTTGACATTGCTAGTCAACTTAAAGCATGAAAACATCCATTTACAAAATCTAACTACTGGCTCTTCATCTGTAATCAACAGCAGTACTCTAATTATGGAGAGAGATCTTCCAATATATTAGATAATTTCTTTTCATCAAATAACGTGCTTGGGGATTTTACATTATAACTGAGACAAAAACCAAAATAGAGTAATATATTTAAGTAAATGTATAAGCAGTTATCTTTTCAAAGTCTTTGGAATAAATTACAAATGTATCCCTTCATCCTAGTTTTAATCTAAGGTAAATTTGAAAAATGAGCAATTAATAAATAATTTAAACAAAGGCAAATTTCTCTACATAGTAGGATTTTTAATTGCCTTGTTATCTTTCAGTACAACTCACAGGAGAAATGTTGCGTGAAATACAGGAGCATTTTTTGGGTAGCATATGAAATATGGTCAGGTTTGGTTACAGCTGGAACTAAGGATCTCTGTGCACGGCAATTCTCTTTGCTATTTTGCAAATATGTATGGCACACTCTTATTTTTTAACACTTGCTCTTCTCTTTGCCTTAAAACTCTGCCTCTGATCTCTCCGTGTTCTACTTTCTTATATATTTCAGATCATTATTCAACTACAACCTACCCAGAGAAGCCTTCTCTATTCTCCATATTTAAAATCTCCAGCATTACTTATTTTTGTTCATTTATCATCCATTATGTAACATATTTTACTTTTTTTGTTTCTTTCATTTATTATATGCTCCCAAAGTAGAAAATAAGTTCCTTGATGGGAAGGGGTTTTACTGTCTCCCTAGTATCTAGAGCAGTTTCTAGCATATAAAACATTTTAAAAAGTTGCATCAACTAGTAATACGCATGGTATAAACTGAGGAGCACATTATTGGGCATAGTCAAATACTAATCCTGAACAGAGTTTATTAGCCATAGGAAGAGCCAATTTGAAAATTTTAGATATATAGTATCAGAGTTTTAAAGTATTTTATTTTTTGGAAATTGGCAGGGTATATGTATTTCACCTTTTAAATGTCCTAATTCTTGTTAGTAGTACACTTTATTCCTTCATTTGTAAAGTTATTTATTTAAAAGATATTGATAAAAATCCTGTAGTGCATTAGGCACTTTATAAATGCCATAGATACATTGAAGGTTACATTGAAGATAGATTTCAGATAATTTTACCAAAAGAGAAAGCAAGCAAGCAAGAAGGAAAGAAAGAGAGAGAGAGAGAAGAAAAAGAAAAAACTTACAGATGTTCTTAGTAAATTTTATTAAAATCTGTATGATTTGACTTTCTGACTTAGTCTGGAAAAGCAGGGAAGGGTTTCCTGAGGAACTATTGATTAAATTGATATCTAAGAATTAATTGGCTACAGTTGGTTCCTAGCTAGGTAAAGGAGAGAGGACTGGGAAGGGAGTGTCAGAGGGATGTCAGAAAAATACTCAAAAACATGTGGCAGATTAGAGCAACTTGATATATACTGCATTCACCCATGAATACAAATAATTTTAATTTGAAACTCTTCTTGGATTCAAATGATTTTCAATAGGATTTACCTTAGTTGTCACATTTATAATATTTATTAAGCCAAATTGAGTACAGTGTGAAATCCTTCAAAAATTAAATCCTGAAAAACTGAAGGTTTTAGTAAGTTAATAATTTCTATTAATCAAGGGGGAAATATTTGCTCCACAGATTGATATTTTTGATAGTCAGCTTCTTCAATGCTGTAGATTCCTGTCTACTTTAATAGTCATTTCTTTGAATGTTTACAATGTAAACATCCTATCTAAGCAAAGGATACTACAAGACTGTAAAGCATTTAAAAAATTGTAATGCACAGGTGCATAATATCCTCTCATTTGTTATTCAAATATAAAAACTGACTGAATCCCATATTACTAATTAGGACCCAGAAGCCTCCTAGAATAATACATTCTGATTTTATGACTTCAAGCCAAGTGACATCTCTGCCATGCTGCCAGAATTTCCTGCCATTATTGAGAAAATTAAAAGTAAGGAAAATCAATAAAGTTATGCTTTATGTGGGGAAATTTCTTTCAAGTAATCAAAGGGAATATAAAGAGATGAAGTAAAATATTTTTAATTATTGTATAAGCTCTGAGTTTTGATTATCTTAATTTTTAATTACTGTGTAATATAATCATTAGTTTGTAACATTAGTTTTCATACCATGAAATAAATAAAAGTTTATTTTATTTATCCCATCAAATTTGACACTTAAAAAATAAGCGACAACATTAACAAAAACTGATTGGAGGAACTCGACCTTAGTAAATAAAATGAACTTTGAGTGGAAAATAGGAACTGAGGAATAGAGATATGATCATGCTATTGAGTAAATGTAAATGCTGAGGAAAAAAATTAATATTTTAATTATTTATATTTGAGAGAGAGAGTGCATGACTGGGGTAGGGACAGAGAGAGAGAGGGCTACAGGGGATCCTAAGCAGGATCTGTGCTGACAGCAGAAAGCCCAACGCAGGGTTCAAACCCAGGAACTATGAGATCATGATGGGACCGAAGTCGGATGCTCAACTGACTGATCCACACCAGTGCCCCCAAGGAAATATTTTAAAATACTCTAAGTAACAGTGACACTAGAAATGAAATAATAATAATTTGAATACTTATCTCTAAAACCTGTTAATGATAGTCTGACAGAATACTGACTCCTACAAAATATCTACAATTATTCATTTACACTGTAACTTTTATATGAAATAAATGTCTTGAGATACAACTATTTACATTTTTCTCTTAAACAAAATTAAGAATTATTTCAGTTTTCAAAAATAAATATGGAAGAATTATACTAAAATACAAAATAAGCATCCAGTTCTTGATCCCAGCTCAAGGTCTTGAATTCAAGCTCTGCATTGGGCTCTGCATTGGGTTCCACACCGGACATGGGTCCTATTTATAAAAAAAAAAAAAAAAATACAATAATAATTTTTTTCAAGTACCATAGGGCTTGAGTAAATCTATTGTGCCCAATGTATTACAGAATTTTTACATGCTTCTTATAATTACCTCAAAAATTTTACTCCTAAATCACTCACTAGATATATTGGCTTGAGATGAATTATTTTAAAAGGTGTTCAGTCCTATTGACACACTCAGTAATGGCATTTATTTTTTATAATTCATCTTAATTTATATACCATGACTTTTTTTCTAGTAATGTCCAGAATATTTAGTTATATTAAGAATTAAGGAAAATCTTGATTTTATTTAAATCTTATAAATTCTCTAAGGTCTGGTTTATCACCATATCAGTCTGAGAAAGAAAATAAACTATGAGAGAGAGAGAAAGAGAGAGAGAGAAAAAGAGAGAAAGATACATTCTAGATATTTTGTATTGGGGATAAAGATAAAAAATTAATATTTTGTACAAAGTCAGAGCTACCTTCACCAAAATATTCTGCTTGGAAAAGTAGTTTTAGTTTATTTGTGTTCTATGAAGTTTCCTGGCTAGTATGTGATCATGCTATCTTGCCCTAGCTAGGGAGCTAAACTGATGATGTCAACAATTTAAATCTATGAAACTGGTCATAGGGTAGTGAGAAAAGGCTAAGTAATTTCTGGTCTTCCACCAACGCTCATGAAAACCCAGCAAACAGAAATCAAATGACAGGTCCCCACTCTTTGTCTAAGGATATAAAATTCACTATTGATCAAAACAAATTAATCTTCTGTTGCAACTCATTCCACACATATTTGTAAGCATAGCTAAAGCAGAAGAAAACTAAAATTTCCCAACTAAGCATGGGCCATTTCTAAATGCTCCTGCCCTCAATATAAATTCTATGAAAACATTTAAATTAAGTGTAAGTTCCATCAAGTGTTCAAGGGTGACATGAAAAAAATTAACAAAAATGATCATTGCCATGTCTGACCTATGGATTCCAACTTTCTAGTTTGTTTTCAATTTTCCATTTTAAACTGGGGAAGGTTAATTGCTGTTACTCTTTCATATTTTTTGTTACACAATCACTCTGATTGGAACACCATATGAAGCTTTAGAACCTTGCAGTGTCTGGTTAAAAGTCAATGTCATCTGAAGAGATGAATGATTAGCAGTCAGTTTTGAGAGAATAGCTTACTGAATTGAAAATAGTTCAGAATGACTTCATTCTCTGATTTGAATATTGTTCTATAGTAAAGCAATGCATAGGTTTGTGTTTGTTTTGTTATGGTCTTGTGATTGCTTTTATTTATTTAAAACCTTTATTTCCAGAGAATACTGTGAGTTTTATTATCCTAATAAATACCCTAACAAAATTTTATGGAAGGATTTATTATCAAATGCCTCATATCTTTAGGACACAGAAGCATGAATCAAAAATTTGTTGGAATTAGGAAACATTAAGATAGAAAGTGATATAATATGATTTAGTTGTAAGTTTTGATTTAGACGTAATCTCCCAAATCATCCAGTGTATTTCCTACGTTTCATAGAAACTGAACAAAAGGCACAAAAGGCAGAAGTGAGTTGTTCCAGGTCATAATACTTTGTAATGGTAGAAGTAGAAAAACAATCATTTTGTCTGCCTCTACATCAAAGTTACCAAGCCCTTTGTCAGATTTTGAATAAACTGCATTAACTTAGTCATTCCTTAACTTTGGAGCTTCATATCTTTTAAATTAAAAATAAATAAATTAAGTCAGGATTTTGACATAAGATTTTCACAGTTCTATTTCACCATAGAAAATAAAATTATTTAAAAAATCATAAAAAGAAAAAGGACTGCTGTCAATCATGTAATAATGGGTGTTATATTTTATTAAAAAAAACCCTACTTCCAATCAAGCATCCATATTTTTGTCATCTCTCTAAACTAAAGGATGTTCTAATAGTGGCCAACACTAATCCAAAATTTGATTAAGGACTGCTCTTCAAAGTTATTTGGCCTCATAAACATCCATTGAGGAAGGCTGGGCAGGTGTCCACATTTTACAGATGAAATTTAAAAAAAAAAAAATACTTGTGAGTGATCCAGTGTCACAGGAGTAGCAAATGGCAGATCCAGGCATATATATGACAGATTCCAAGCGAAAATCTAATGTTCTTTTCCCTCTACAGGCAGCCTAAGAAAAGAGAAAATAGTTCACTCACTTGAAGAATATTTTTTTAAATATAGTAAAAATATAACCAAAAAAAACCAAGCATACATAAAAAGCAAGCATACATAAAATAATATTGTTAGTATAGAGTATACACTACTTATACTACATTTACAGCATATACAACTTATACTACATTTTTCTTGATGAAAAATGAAGTGTGTTATTATATACCATTTTAAATCACATTTACTTGTTTTATGGTGAAAAGCTAATAAAATAAAATTGTTAAGAAGAAAAGCAGGTGTTTATATATTTCCATTTGAACAACTTTCCATATAAGTGCTTCTTTTCTCAAATGAGAGAAAAAAATAAAAGAATATAAAATACAGAATATTAAATTTACTTAATATTCATAATTAGACAGTTTCACAAATGGTGTTTTACCTCTCAGTGTCTTAGCAATAGAAGGAAACAATTGAAAGATAGTACCAGTTGCCATATGGCTTACTTTCCACATTTATGTTTGCAATTCCTTAATTATATCACTTTAATAGTTGTGAAGAGTTTCATTATGATTAAGACAGAAGTTCCCATGTGCTTATATATCTATTCAGTCAATAAATACCTAAGTCTCATACTTTCCAGGCACTGAAGATATAGCCATGAACAATCCTTACAAAAATACCTTCCCTAATGGAGAGTTTAGATACTAAGCAAGATAAAGTGAAAGTTATTTTATAGAGCATAGTGAGTGATATGAAGTATAGCACCAACAATGATAAAATAAGATTTAGGAAAGAGGTCAAACGAAATGCCTAAAAGATTGGGGAGTAGAGGGAGTTTGGAGTTCAGAGAAGCTCTCACCGACATGGTGATTTTGAATGAAATCTCAAAGGAAATGAGGGAGTTAATCCCATGTATACTTGGAGGGAAAGGATGCAGTCAGAGGGAACAGACGTGGAAAAGTCCCCATGTTAAGATTGTGTGTAACATGCTTAGGAAATAAGTAGACCAGTGTGATTGGACCTGAATGAACAAGGGAGATATTAGCAAGATATAATGTAAAGGTTAATGATGGTCTAATCTGATAAAGTCCCATAGACCATTAACCAGATATTTTGAATGAGATGGGAAAACATTAAAATATGCTGAGTGGAAGAGGAGCATGGTCTGACTTGTATTTTAACAAAATCACTCTAGCAGCTGTGTTGAGAATAAACTTAAAAGAAGTGCTATCACAATTAAGAGGCTATTGCAGTAATCTCACAGAAAGATGACAGTGACTTACATCAGCTATGGTTGCACTGGAAATGGTGAAAAGAGGTTGGATTCTGGGCATATGTTGAAAATGGTAATTGCTGGGCCAATGGTAATTGCTGGTTGATTGAAAAAAGAATATTAGGAAAAAAGTAGGAAAGCTAATGATGACTTCATTGATCTGAGCATATATTAATATATAAGATACTGTGAGTGGGATTATTCAGGGTAGAAGATCATAATTTTGGTTTTAGATATAGTAGGTTTCAAATAGCTAGTAGACATTTAAGTGGAAATGTTGAATAAACCCATGGATGTGTGAGCTCAGAATAAACCCATGGAAGATAAAATTTATGAGTCATTATCATATAAATGGTAATTAAAGTCTTGGTATTGGATGATATCACCAAGGGAGGAATGTACATCAGAAGAGTTTATGTCCAAAGTTTGTACTCTGGGATATTCTAATCTTTATAGGAGAGAAATATGAGGGGGAGGCATCATAGGAAAATGAGATGGAGCCACTAGTGTGGCAGAGAAAGAACCAAGAAAGTGAGATGTCATGGAAGCCAAGTAGAGAAAGAATTTCAAGGTGGAGCAAGAGATCAACTGGGTTAAATACTATTAATAGATGAAGTAGAATGAACACCAAAGATTAAAAATAGAATTTAGCAATGTGAAGACCAAAGGTAAGTGTGAGAAGAGCAATTTCAGTGATATTGTGAGTTAAAAAACAAAAACAAGAAGAGAAGAATTAAAGATAGTAAGTACAGCTCTTTTTAAGAGTTTGCTGAGGCGATAACAGAGAAATCGAATAATATTTAGAGTGAAGTGAGTTTAATAGAGGTGGATAGGAGAAATAACAGCATGTGTAGAGCTGCTGGAATAATACAGTAAAGAACAAAATTGTCAGTATAAGTAAGAGAAAAGACCAGATTGATGAAGTGATGATATCTCCTAGTATATGGGAGGAGAAGATTGCTAGGGTGACGTTTCAAAACACATGAGAAGGGATGAGTTCTGGGGCACAAGTGTCAAGCTGCACAAACTTGGAGTTTGAAGTACAAACCATTTGCTCACTAGGAGGAAGATATCTAAACATATGGACATAGATTCAGGATGGTGGGGATGAGTTGGTAGTGGCTTACGTAAGTTCCTTCTGATTCATTTTATTGTCTAATTTGCTTGAATCAAAGTTATAAGGTAAAAGTGAGGACAGAAAGAAAGTTTAGGAGTTGTGAAGTGATGTGGAAAGTTAAAAATAGTTCACTTGGAGAACAGGAGATAAAGTAGACTGGAAATGTAATATTTTTACCTGAAGCATGAAGGTATGCTTGAGGTATGTGATTATGAACTTATTAAGAAAAGCACATCCATATATGTGGTTTTTTTCTAGCCACATTTAGCTATGTGGCTGCAGGCATAGAATGGATTTAGAATTGCATTTAACTGTGGTTAGGATTTGGCTGACTAAGTATGACAAAAGTAAGAAATGGGCAAGGAAGTTGAAGATATATGCAGGATAGTGATTAAAATGGTGGTCATGTAATTGAAGTGAATCATGAACATATATGAGGGTAGGTAACAGTGAAAAGGTGGTAGGGTTTTGGTTTGTAGGTACACAAATTTGTTTTGGTTGTCGGTATACATAATTGTAGAAGTCAAATTGGAGACATTGGAGAAATGAAGCTGGGGTTGTGTGTGGGAGGAAGGTGGCATAGAATAAAGAGTAGAATGCTTGACATTGAGATTGTGAAGAGTTGGCTATTATAGAAAAGACAAAATCTATGACATGACCATGGGACTGAGGGTCCAAAACAGGAAAGGGATAATATCAGAGGGGAAGTGGTCAAGGGACTGATAGTCTTTATGAAAATTTAAATACCCAAGGAGACTGTAGGAGTGGAGTTGAAGGAAGTAACAGTGCTTTATGTGCTAAAAATCTTCACAAAACAAAGATAAGTGAAGAAGATAATGAGATAAGTGGGCATTGTGTGTGGTTTGGTCTTTGGAAATGAGATTTAAAGCTTGAGGGTTTTAAAGAAGAGGGAGGAAAATGACTGGAAGTGGTGAGGTGGAGCAGTTGCCCACCCTCAGGCCCAGTGATACAATGATTTTAAAGGGGAACTGCCATTCGATAATTCCAGGGGACACATTGTCCTCAAGGGAGAGCCAGGATTCTGTTAAGAGAGAAACGCAAGGAACTATAAACATATTTCTTGACTGGATGTATCAAACAAGGAAGTCAAGTTTATCTTCTCTATTATTTTACTTGAAGATATATGAGCATGTATATAGTGTTTTATTAACTTCATCTCAGCTGTTTATAGTTATCTCCATTTCTTAGATAAGAAAACAGTCTGAGTGAGATTCCATTATTGGCCCAGATTACAGTTTATAAATAGCAGAGGTGGTATTAGGCCTAGCTCACATACACAAAGGCATTCTTAATATTTTTTCTCATGTGACTTAATCAATCTTCTTAAATGAGGTGCTGAAAAAGTAATCCAGAGATCTTCTACGCAATGCCAATATTATAGGGTAAGGCACATTTCTACCTCTTTTCATTACCTCATATTTTCATTCAGTAAGTAATTATTGCAGTAGTTACTGGGGAAACTGCAGTGAACACAACAGACATTTTTTTTTTTTTTTGCCTTCATGGAGTTTCATTCAATATCTGAAAATGGAATTAAATATACAATTACACAGATAAACTACTGGAAAGCCTACAGTTGTAAAATACTTCAGACTGGTGGTAGCTTAGAGATTGAGAGCTTTCCCTAAAGAAGTAGCAATTAAGAGGGGACACTAAAAGTGTGTGGGAACTGGGGCTATGAGACTATGGGGACCCCAGACTGCGAATGGGTAAAGACTTTGAGAAGGAAAGGACCATGGAGTCAAGGAGAAAGAGGAAGAAACCTAGCCATAGAGTCTAATGAGCAAGGGGGAAGAGATAGGAGACTTAGTGGAAGGGAAAGTGAGTGAACATATTAAGGCCACATACAATATTCTATTTAAGTTTATTATAGATAGAAAGAAAGGCGTACAGAAAGGGGGAGAGAGAGAGAGAATTCAAGCAGGATCCACACACTATCATTGTGGAGCCTGGTCCTCTGTGGACTCATGAACCATAAGACCATGACCTGGGTCAAAATCAAGAGTCAGATGCTTAACTGACTGAGCCATCCAGACACCCCAATTCTATTCTTTATCTAAAAGCTCTAGTGAAGTTTTTGAAATAGAAGAGTTACTTGGGCATTCTCATTTATGCAGCTACCTTGTTGAATTCCCTCTTCACAATTATGAAAATATTCAACTTGGTATCCAGGGATATCAGATGACTTTCCTCTACATTTTGCACTCTTAAAGATTGCAAAGAGCACTTGATAATTTGCTAAGATAACTTCTAAAATACTTGTACATAAATTGAAGAAGAGTAATTTAATAGTAAATGTATTTACTGGGTTTCACTTTGTTTATGATTTATTTTAGTTTTGTTTTGAAGTAAGTATCCCTGTTTTCCACACAAAAAGTGTCTTATATATATAAGATCTGCAAATTATTTTGAATTATACCTTTTCTTTTTTAGTGAAAGTACGAAATCTATGCACATAAGATTATATGCACATAAGCTGCATGGTTTTGAACATCTTGATTAAGCATTCAGTTACATGCATTTTCTCATTCATCTAGCTTCTACTCTCAAATTGTTACAATTGCATATTTTGCCAAATGTTCTCTTTTAACATACGTATTTTCTATGTGATTTTTCTGTGCTGAACTAATGATCATAGTATCTTTAGGTTTCCTTTACTGAAGCCAAAGATACATTAAAAATACTACATTAATATAAAATTGACCTTGATTTCATAGTTTCAAAGCTATTTTTCTCTTTTGAATTTTAGATATACAGCAGAGTCATTTCTTTTTGACAAATAACACTTATAAAGAATCTTAGGGTCATTATGTGTGAGCTATAGTATTATATAAAAATGAGGACTATTATTGGTACTTGTGAATATTTTAAAATTTCTTTGTCAAGCAGTGACCCATGTACTAACATTTCTGTCAGTTAGTCAAAGCAGATCACAATTTTCATGAAAAAAATCAAGATATTTGTTATGCAATGATATCTCAGAAAACTTGTTATACAATGAACTATTAAACTATATAATCACTTGATCCAGTGTTTCCTACAACGCAAAAGCAAAAAGCAATCAAGCACACAGGAGCATGCGAATGCACCTTTACACACACACACACACACACACACACACACACACACATTTTCTTTGACCTTGATTTTCAGTTAAGCTCAAATTCTTTTTGACTACATTCAAAGCATCCATCTCCATGTGACTTTATATAGTGTTTAATCCTAGCATCTGGTTTCATCAGTCTGTTACCGAAACTACACACTTCACTGTAATTGAAATCAAAATTAGATTTTTTAAAAAAATCCCTTAAATCAACCACACATTTTGGGTTTAATAGCTTCTATTATATCTCCACCAATTGTTCATCCAACCGCTGTTTCAGAACTCTTAATCTCTCAAAGCATGTCATTCTCTCTGAATCCTAGTAACTTCTCAATTATGTTTAGCAAAAACTTGTTTTCTATACCTTCTCTTTGCTCTAGTTTTTCCACTTGGTCAACATACATGTTTTATAGATATCATCCACTGTGAGTTATACTTAAAAATAACAATATTGTAAAGCTACTTTTGTTAAATGCTGTACAAGTAAATGCTAAGAGGATATACAATATTCTAATTCAAAATGTTTTGTGGAAAAAAATCTTGAACGAATATTAGTGGAAATGAATGCAGAATAGCATGCATAGAGCAATGTAGGTGGAAATGCTATTGTTATGCCAGGTATTGTGAACAGTCCAATTTGACTCAAATGCTGAAAGCATGTAAAGGAGTGTTGGGGGATTAGACTAAAAAGGCAAGTTAAGGAATATTCTAGACAACTGTGAATTTTACTAAAATTTTTGAATTTCATTTAGTAAAGGTATACAGTCCTTAAGAGTTCAAGTTTCCGTCAGCTGATGAAAGAATAAAGAAGATGTGGTTTGTATATACAATGGAATACTACTCGGCAATGAGAAAGAATGAAGCCTTTCCATTTGCAACAATGTGAATGGAACTGGAGGATATCATGCTAAGTGAAATAAGTCAGTCAGAGAAAGACAGATATCATGTTTTCACTCATATGTGGAATTTGAAAAAATAACAGAAGACCATGGGGGAAGGGAAGGGGAAAAATAGTTTCAGAGAGGGAGGCAAACCATAAGAGACTCTTAGAGAACAAATTAAGGGTTGATGTGGGCATATGGGGGAGGGTAAATTGGGTAATGGGAATTGGGGAGGGCACTTGTTGGGATGAGTATTGGGTGTTGTATGTAAGCAATTAATCAAGAGAACTTAATCCTAAAGCCAAGAGCACACTGTATCTTAGCTAACTTGACAAGAAATTATATTCAAAAATTTTTTAAAAAGGGATACATTCCTTGAAAATTTTTAACAAGTTATGTATATGTTCAAATTAATCTTTATGAATTAATACTAAGCCAATAAAATGGAGAAATGAATATGAAAAAAACTAATGAAGCATTACAGTCAGTTTTAAAATAATAATATTTGCACTGGGATGGTGACAAGAAGAATGAGTAGGTAATAGTTGTACTTAATAACTAAACACTAAGTACCTAGCATTGGATTAGCCCCTTACCTGCACATCTCAATCTTTCTCACGATAGAGAAAGTGTAAGTATCCCCATTGTATATGAGAAAAATAAATTTTTGAAAGCTAAAACAATAAGCTCAAGGTTAAGCAAGTAGTCAATGAATAGTGAAGCAGGGCTATCATCCCTCCTTCCTCTAAAAAGGAAAGATTCATTCTTTAGTTCTCTAATTTTCTAAGTTCTTTAGAGGGTTAATTTATTTAATGGCTTCAGCCACCACTTCTGTAATATACAGCCAAGTCCACATTCTAACCATCACTTCTCACTCAATTGCAAATCTTGCATGAGTCAGCGGTCTCCTGTAATTTCATCTTGAATTTTATATCATCTTGAAATTTTAAGTGAAAAAAAAATTCTCTCAGTAAACATTGGTATGCTATGTTTTTTTCAGATGAGAATCATTATATTACTTGCATTTCTTTAATGCAGTAGATACAATCAGCTAATTTATTGTGCAATCAGGAAATTATGTTGGTTTCTGTTGAGCCTTCTTGCTGTGGCTAGAGTTGACTATTTTAGATATTAAATTTACAGTATTTTTGTTTGGTTGATTCTTTTTTTTAAAATTTTTTTTAAATGTTTTATTTCTTTCTAGGAGAGAGAGAGAGACAGCATGAGCAGGGGAGGGTCCGAGAGAGAGGGAGTCACAGACTGAAACAGGCTCCAGGCTCTGAGCTGGCAGTCAGCACAGAGCCCGACGTGGGGTTCGAACCCACGAACCGCGAGATCATGACCTAAGCGAAAGTCGGACGCTTAACCGACTAAGCCACCCAGGCACCCCTGGTTGATTCTATCTTAAATGATTGTTTATTTTAAAAAATGCAGGAAATGGATGAGTTTATAAATGCCTCCCAGCAGCAGCCTTTCCTGCTCCTTCACAAAGAACTCATAACCTAACCTTTAATCTCTTTGTCTAGAACCCTATTTTTTTTTTTTTTTCGCTCTCTTTAGGCTACAATATTGATAACTATACATGACTCTGCCTTCTTCCCACATGCAGATGACAGTGCTGGTGATTCTTTCTTCATGCCATGAGTCCCTTTCTTTCTTTCTACTTCCATGAATGCCACTTATTTCCTTAGGCTCAACACATTCCTTTATATTTCACTAATGCCTGTCTCTTTTCTACAACCCTATGTTATGCATTTGTCTCAACATTTTTACTTAATAAACTTATTAAGTCCTATTATATTAGTTAATATATTAAATATTAAGATTAGGGGTGTTTGGGTGGCTCAGTTCGTTAAGACAAATAAGTTGGTCCATTTCTTGATTTCGGCACAGGTCATGATCTTACAGTTTGTGAATTCAAGCCTCACGTTGGGCTCTGTTTGGGATTCTTTCTCTCTCTCATTCTCTCTCTTTCTCTCTCCCTCTCTTTCTGTCCCTCCCCTGCTGTCTCATGAAAAAAAATTTAAAAAATATTTTAAAAATAATGTTGATTAGGTTAAAGTTAATAAGTAACTAACACCTAAGGATTAATTCCATTTTTTAGATTGATCTTTTCAATTTATCATCCACAAATTCTCTTCCCCCAATAAACATAATCTGGGCATTATTGACTACATATTCTTTGATACTCATTCCCCCTCTATAGCTTTCTTTAATCGTTATGTATAGTGCTATTCCATATATCTCTCCACCCAGCTGAACTTGTCTTTCATTCTAAATGTAACTTAGATCATTTCCAAGTCCTTGGAAGTGTCTCCTTTAAAATATTTAGGCATTACAAGACATGCCCTAATTATTTATCATGTCTTGTTTTATTAGTTGTATTGGTGTTTTTAATTTTATTCATGCTCCTTTTTTCCAAAGTATGTCTTAAATCTCTGAGGTAATTTACACTGTTTCACTCTTCTTTATCTGTCTTGTGCCTAACATTGTGCCTTATAGAACATATTAAGTCATATATTTTTTTTTTTATGAGGCCTCAAGCTCTCTTTAAAAGCAGATGTATTTCCAGGGATCCATGGATGCAATGTTGTTGGTGTTGGTCTTATTGAGAGTATATTGGTGATTTTAGGAAAAATAGCAATGCATTATGCACCATTGCAAAATATTTTATATACCTTTTATATATTAGAATTGTTTTTGGTTTAATGAGGTTTACAATCCAGTTATGGAATATTATATGACAGTATCGACATATGATTTTGACTTTTCTACCCTTAAAATTTTTTTCTACATATTTCCAGAGATAACATTTTAGAAATTCACATAGCTTATAAATAAATAATTATAAGACAATCATTTGATAAATAAAATGTGCATATATGCTTATGTGGGGCTATCAGGAATAAGCATTGGTGATTTACAAATGTGGCAAAAATGTGACATGTATTTTTCAGTACTATGTCTCGGTCATAGAAATCCCAATTCCTAATCACTTCAAAAGATAGGAGAATCTAGAAGTTGGGACCATCTTGTACTATAGGTAACCTTTCCACAACCATAGATGAATTGCTCTTGAGTACATTGTAAATAGTGAATCAGTGACTCTCTATGTGAACAAGCTAGATCATTTGTACTAATTTTGAATCTTTACCAATTGAAATTGTGATAACTGATATTTGTATTAATCATCAATATATTATGATAAAGGACATAATCATTTGCTCTTTAAAGGAGACTTGATGTATAATGTTGATATTTAAATTAATAGGAATGCTTAAGTATTTCTTTCTGAGGAAATATAATTTAAATTTTTGTAGGATTGAATTTTATATATGCTCCTGAAGAAGTATTTTTTAAAATTTCTCCATGTTAGTGAGAGTTTTAGAGCACTTTACTCAGAAGAATTTTTAATATGCTAGTTAAGTCTATGATACTCTTACTTCAATATTACTAACTACCATTTTTTAATTATTTATCTAAAGTTTTGATTCGTTAAGATTTTCATTTTAGAAGATAAATTTCAGGGGTACTAAAACAAATATCTGAATATTTTTAAAGGTTTCCTTGTGAGTAAGTGAAAAGTGTTGGGATGGACTAATAGAAAAAAAATAATTAACATGAGCATACTGGTAGTGCACCAAAGGAAAAATACAAATTGACAAAAAAAGAGAGACCAAAAATTCTTTATCATTAAAGTTTAAAAAATGCAATTCTATTTCAAATACCTGGTGATTCAAACTACTTCTACTTAAGATATTTTTGTTGCAAATATGTTAGAAAAGATTATTTCTAAAGATAAAAATCATAACTTTATTGAACTTTGTGTCAATTTTATCTTATGCTTGAAAAAATTCTTGAGCATGGAAAGTTCATAAAGGTATGTTTCAAGGGTACCCTAAAGAAATACCAAACACAAGAGCCAGAAATTCAACACTCCCCCTAAGTCATCATATATATACATATCTCCCAACCAACCTCAAGTATTTTTTTTTTAATTTTTTTTAATGTTTTATTTATTTCTAGGAGAGGGAGAGAGACAGCGTGAGCAGGGGAGGGTCAGAGAGAGAGGGAGTCACAGACTGAAACAGGCTCCAGGCTCCGAGCTGGCAGTCAGCACAGAGCCCGACGCGAGGCTCGAACCCACGAACCGCGAGATCGTGACCTAAGCGAAAGTCGGACGCTTAACCGACTAAGCCACCCAGGCGCCCCCCAACCTCAAGTATTTTTTAATGGAAGAATTTTGAAAATATGCCTCCTATGCACTCCATGTGAAATTCATTAGATAAGTATTCAGTGTACTTAAAGTAAAAGAAATTACAAGGAAGAAAATTATGTGAGATACCAAAATAAAACAAAACACAACGAATCCAACATTGTTGTATGTTCAGAGAAAAAAATAAGCAAAAGGGAATCTTCAATCCAACATTTCATGATTTGAGATTGAGAGTGTTAGTAAAACCGTTCATAAATATATTTTCCAATGTATGCAAAGAATTTATAAAGTATTTAAATTTTTGACACAGTACCTTAAGATAACTGAAAAGTCAATGATGTAGACAAATATTGTAACACTATTTCAAATGGTAAAAATAAATTATAACTGAATATAAAAAGGGAACTAGTTATCTGAATCATTGTTTATATAGAGAGTGTTATATATACATGTATAGATATACTACATATAAGATAAATAGATGATAGATATATCAGAATTATGAAGTCAGGATTAACAGGAAAATTGAGAAGGTAGAAAATCTTGCTAATAAAACTATTCTGAAAATAAAAAGATACAAATATATAAATGAGAGTTCAATTTAAATACTACTCAAAATTATGGGTATGTTACCATCAAGTATTTTCAAGATCTGTTAATAAAATTTATCTATGGAGGATATGTGTTTTAAAGTCCAATTTACAAATGATTTTTGTGATTAGAATATTATTTGAAATTTCGTGTTTTTTAACAATGGATAAAGGTAAGAAATCTGATAGAATATGATGCTTTATGTTTTAGAGAACTTTTTAAGGAGTGACAAACTGTTAATTGCTCATTTAAAAGTATTTAAGCAAGTATGAGAATATTTTATGCATATAGTATAGTGAAATACTCTAAATGTTTTGTGTTCTCAACTCTCTAAATAGGTTCAACATTTTAATCATGTTGCATCAAATTATTCTTTGACTTCTAAATCTACCTAAAAAAAATCAACAGGACTTCTCAGAATGGTTGAATAGCTGCAGATTTTGTATGTCATACCTAACATGTCTAAGAGCTTTCTCTCATTATGCAAAAAGTCATGAATAATCAGGTCAAGGCAGTATGCAAAGAAAATTATCAGACTGTGAAACTAAGGGAAGGCCTATTAGGCACAAGCTGTACACCTGTTTGCTCGTTCCTCACTTTAAATGGTTTGTCATTCTGTTTATAAAAATCTCATTATACTGAGAGTTTTTTGAGTGGAGAAAAAAGTCTTAAGTCCTACTCAACAATAAGTCAAATTATATTTGCCTAAACTATTCTTCAAAAATATAGCTAATATATACTTGAAATGTTATATATATAATATATATGACATATATACATATTTTAAAATTTGTATTTTAACATAAATATCTAAAAATTTTCACTATAAAATATTACAGTTTTAA
>NW_027531917.1:12360925-12619777 GCF_008692635.1 Crocuta crocuta | reverse complement strand
CACAAGTCTCTTATTTTTAAAAAATTCTAGACAGTATTTTTTAAACCAGAGTTCATGATTTTCAAAATATCCACTTCAAATATAAATATAGTTTTACTTTAACCTGACACCTATATAAATTTCAACAAAATTAGAAGTGAGGTGTTATTTTATATAATCTATTTACATATTACTATTATAAGGATATATCTTTGCTAAGACTGTATCTCAAAATAAGAATATTTCTGTTTCCATTTCACACTACATTTTCTAGTTTATTAAAACAAAGAAATTAAATTCTTAAAAATATAAGATTCTTCTATAAGCCTTCACTAAATAATGTTGTATTTTGATATTTATATATAACATACATATATGAGATTTATATTTACTCGTCTAGCAAGTTAAATTTTATATGCATAGGATAATAATTATCGTTGATATGCTTGACAAGTTGTTATATTTCATATTTTAAAATGAAGTTAAGCCCAACTTTTCAATTTAAAAATTATAATATTATGCTAAGTGATAAAAGCCAGAGGAACACAAATACCATATGATTTCACTCATATGTGGAATGAAAGAAACAAAACAGACGAACATATGGAAAAAAAAAAAAGTGAGAGGCAAGCCAGAAAACAGACTGTTAACTCTAAAGAACAAACTGAGGATTACTGGATGAAGGAGGGCAGGTGGATGGGTTAAGTGGGTGATGAGTTAAAGAGGGTATTAGTAATGATGAGCACCGGGTATTGTATATAAGAGAAAGATCACTAAATTCTACACATAAAACTAAAATTACACTATATATTAACCATCTGGACCTTAAATAAGAACTTGAAGGGAAAAAACATAACACTATAGTTTTCCTTCTAACTATTATATGTATAGAATTGGCACATTTTTAATATTGGTAGTACTATTTTAGAAAGTTAAAAACAAACATATTATTTACCTGGAAATTTCACATTTTCTTGAATATGGTTTTCTAATACTAATATCTATAAATTTATTCTACGTATCGAAGGCACTCTCATTTCATTCTGTAAATATAAGGATTATATGAATTTTATGTATATGTACTGAAAAACAGTTATTTTTAAGAAATTGTGATAGATTCACTCAATAAAACAAGCAGAAAGGGTTCATGATATATTAAAGACTGATATATTTGACATTCATTTTATATAATGTTATATTACTTGGATATGCAAACAAATACATTGGATGAATATTACACTTTAGTTGTTCTTTAGTTTTTCACCAATGCTGTGACTTTATATTTAAGTGTGAGATACTTTATAAAGAAAGCATATAATAAATGAATACTATCATTTGCCTCAAAGCTGTTTAAAATATATCTGCAATACACATTATGCTTTTAGAGTGTGAATGAGCCAATTTAATATGAAGTAGAACAAGGGTTAGTGAGAGATTTGAGGACAACCAAATAATATTTTGGAAGCAAATGATAGCCTAGATTATGTAGAGCAGCATATCAAAGCCTCTGTAGGTTTGTAGAAATGCTAGTGAAAGTGCCAAATCGTTTTTTAAAAATACAGTTAATACACATCATAACATTAGTTTCAGTATACAACTTAGTGATTCTTCAAATCTATATTTATGCTATGCTCACCATAAGCATAGCTACCATTAGTCACCATACCATGCTATTACAATACCATTGACTATATCCCCTTATGCTGTACTTTTTATTCCCATGACCTACTTATTCAGTCCATAACCAGAAGCCTGTATCTCCCCCTCCCAGTCATCTATTTTGCCCATCCTCCAGCCACTGCCCCTCTGGCAACTATCAGAGTTTGTTCTCTGTATTTATAGAATTGTTTCTGCTTTTGTTTGTTTATCCAGTTGTTTTATTTTTTAGATTCTGTATATAACTAACATCATATGGTATTTGTCTTTCTATGCCTGACTTATTTCACGTAGCATAATACTTTCTAGATCCATTCATGTTGTTGCAAATGGCAAGATCTCATCCTCTTCACAGATGAGTAATATTTTGTCATATATATACCACATTTTCTTTATGCATTCATCTATTGGTGAACACTTGGTTGCTATCCTGTCTTGGCTAATGTAAATAAGCTGTAATAAACATAGGGGTCCATATATATTTTCCCATTAGTGCTTTTGTTTTCTTTGGGTAAATACCCACTAGTAGAATTACTGGATCATTTGGTATTTCACTTTTGACTTTTTCAAGAAACCTTAATATTGTTTTCCACAGCGGCTACATCAATTTACACTCCCACAAAAATTTAAAGCTGTGGCAATACCTAGTGTTTAGCCTATGAACATGGGAAAGTGGATAATGTAGAAAATAACCACAGGATTAATAATATTGAACTCTAGAGCCTAAGAAAGGTTATGTGCAATTAATACTTTTTACATCTGAAAATAAGATGTTTAAACGATATAGAATGGAATGTGTAACTAAAAAAATAGCAATATGCCCCAAGTTTTCCCACCAGTTGTGTTGTCTTACCAGTTGATAGATCAAATGATGTGGATTGCTGAGGGAGGAGCAGCTCAGAAGAAACAGCAAATGATAATGTCTTGAGACAGGAATCTACCTGCCTTATTCAAGATTAAGTGAAAGATTCTAAATTCTTTTTTTTATACTATTTAGGATAATCAGAGCTACTGAGCTGGTAAATGGAAGATTGATATGATGAACTGAGTGACATAATGACCGAGGGAGGTAGAAGTGAAGGAATGAGTGGGGGAGCAGTGGATAGCAGATCATCACAGATTTTGTAGGACCTTTTAGCTATTTAAATGAAGTGGGTTTTTTGTTAACTTTAGTGAGATAGGTAGTGATTTGACAGGTTTTGACTTTGCACTGTAAAAACGATCTGACTGCTTTGTCATACATAGAGTATGTGTTGTCATATATAGACTGTGGGGCAGGCAGAGAGTGGTGGCAAGACCTTGTAGCCTTCTGAAGTCATTCAAGAGAAAATTGTGGTGCCTTGGACTAAAAGGTATCATTGAGATGGGATAGCGGTGAGATGCTTGATATATTTTGAAGGTAGTGCAGATAGGATTTGCTAATGCTCTAAATTTGGATATGAGATAAAGTGAAAGAATGGACAGGGTTATAGGAAAAGGCAAGTATAAGCACTAAGTTCATATTAATTGACAAATAGGGAATCAGGATTTGGGTTTGGACAAATATGGCTTAAGGAGGTTATTCAACACCCAAATGGAGATCTTGGATATGGTTTAAGGGCAAGTTGTATCTGGAGATACTGATTTTGCAGTTTTCCACTAATATAGGCATAAAAATCATATGACTGAAATATATGTGACAGATCAATTAGTAAGTATAGATGGAGACATGGTCCAAGGACCAAGACCTAAGCATGTACAGATAGATAAATCGTAACAAGTGGAGAAAACACAGAAAAATTGTCCAAATGATAAAGGGAGTTGTGTGGATCATATTCAGGAGTGAGTTAGAAAGTAGAGGTGACAAATTTATAATTAAATCTTAATGACAACAGTAATTTAACTTTGGATAGAGAAGTAGGTGAAGTTGCTGAAATGTGGACAGCGATTGAGATTAAGTGCAAAATAAATTATGGTTGCAAAATCAATATAAATAATGTCTTTCCTGCTACCATTACAAAGCAAATGGCACAGAATATTGATAGCAAATAATACATTGACCACTGGACTGATATTTGACTGATCTCATCTCAGTAATAGATCGTTTTGTTATTGTTGATATCCAGAGTGAATGGCAGTGGAATATTAAATATATTTATAATTTAATCAAATATTATTCTTAAAATATTAAAGATATTGAAATTGGAGAACTTTAGAGAATTATATGAAGTGAGCTGTATGAATAAAAATGGAAGACTGAATTTGAACTTCTAGTTTATATTGATGTCATGGAATAGAAATCAAAACCAGAAAATGGAAATACCTTTTCCCAAACTTAAATATTGTCAAATGAAAGATACAGGTAAATTTTTGGACATTTCTGTTGAAGAAAGATTGTGAAATAAATGAACTGTAAAAATTTTATCCTCAAATAAACTGGCAGACATGAGCATTATTAGATAATCTTGAATTACTAAATCCTTACACAGTGAAATCTTTTAAAATTTAAAACTCTAGGATCTCTGGGACAACAGGTTGACCTAGCACTATAGCACATCTAGTGGAAAGAGATAATAAACTTATATAAGCATTTCTAATCTGTCTCAGGCTCTATTCAAACTTTAATTCTTACTTTATTCAAACCTAAAAAGAAATTAAGACATAACATTTGTAAGAGGAAAATGTTCCTAACAAAGCTGTTATTTTGTTTTGTCCAAGTCAGAGAAATCTTCATACTGATGTGCTAGTATATAACTGGGACATCATAGCAGATAGGAGCGAAAAGAAAAAAAAATAGGGAAGTTAATGGCTTGATTCAAATTTGGCAGGTGACAATTGGAATTTGAGTAATTAATCCGAAATATCCTAAATAAGAAAATAAGGGAAATACTTTAAGGAACTGCATGAAGTTCCATTGAAGGAATAATGTCTAAAGCCACACAGAAACCTCCTTAGATAAAATTTCAGTTATTAGTGGTCCAAAGATTGTTGTTATCTAGCTTGTAGTTTTGAAGCTAGAGAGAACTTCAGCTATATTTTCCAATCTATCATTTAATGACTAAAACCCAAAACAGTTAATTAATTGCTATTAAATGGATAGATCTTGAATCTTATTTTTCTGAATACAAGGTGCATTTTTTTTCTATTTTGTGATGTGTTCTAGGCTAGAAGCATGAGATATTGTCTAAGCTAATGTATAATAAAAGATAAAAGTAAGGTTTATATTTTCAGAATGTATACATTACTTTTTTTTTTAACATTAGTAATGTGAACTCCTGGAAATTCACATTGAGTAACTACAAAATTCAATTAAATTCTTAGAGTTCCTCACAAAATTCTCGTTATTATTTATTTTTTGGAGTAGAACAAGTGTAGCATTTAACTGGACAAATAACTTCAGATTCACTGCAATCTGCTCTCAATTCAATGGGTGGCAACATCTTGAATAAGAAATTAAGAGAAAATGTAATCAAACCAGCAAGAAGTTAATTAAATCTGCTGTTAATATCATAATTGCATAATTTTCCACCTAATCCTGTGACAAATTTTAAAATGTAAACTACCAGGGCAATATCTTCTATGTTCAGGGTCTTTCATTTTTAAGTTAGTCAGTAGTGACTGTTCCACAAAGTAATACCTTTTTCTTTGAATAGGACATGCAGACTGATTTTTAATCATGAAAGAAACTTTCTGAATAGTCTGACCTGGCCGAATTTCATATTCTGTGTGTTACTCAACTTGGATCTTAATGGAGAAATAGGGTTGTTGGGCTTACTAATTATAATAATAATAATTGAAAACTCATAAGATTTCTTTCTGTTCCCCTGTCAGAATCAATTTCCTTAAAAAATAGACTATCCATTGATTTATCAGCTCTGTGGAATCAAAACAATAGAAAAGTCATTCTTCTGATTGTTTATTACAAATATGCAATGACTATATTCTTCTGGATACTTGCCATTAATTATTAGGAAGTTGAGAACCACATGTTTCATCCTGATAATTCCAAAATATGATTGCATTAAATGTTTAAATTAATATTTCCTGTATATTTCCTAAAGAAAATTAGATTCATGCAATATGAAGAAATTATCACTGGCATAGTTTAATCAGTCCTAGCTTTTATTTTTATTTATTTATTTATTTTTTACAAATAGTTTATTGTCAAATTGGTTTCCATATAACACCCACAAGTGCCCTTCTCCATGCCCAGCTCCCCCCTCCCCCCCCACATCCATCAGTCCTCAGTTTGTTTCTCAGCATTCAAGAGTCTCTCATGGTTTGCCTCTCTCCCTTTCCCCCACCATTTCCCCCCCTTCTTCTCCCCCTTGTTCCTCAGTTAAGTTCCTCCTAATCCTCCTATACGTGCAAACATATGATATTTGTCCTTCTCTGCCTGACTTATTTCGCTCAGCATAACACCCTCAAGGTCCATCCATGTTGCTACACATGGCCAGATTTCATTGTTTCTCATTGCCATGTAGTATTCCATGGTATAGATAAACCACATCTTCTTGATCCATTCATCTGTTGATGGACACTTAGGCTCTTTCCATGTTTTAGCTATTGTGGAGAGTGCTGCTATGAACATTGGGGTACATGTGCTCCTATGCCTCAGCATTTCTGTATCCCTTGGGTAAATTCCTAGCAGTGCTATTGCTGGGTCATAGGGGAGTTCTATTGTTAGTTTCCTGAGGAACCTCCACACTGTTTTCCAGAGGGGCTGTACCAGTTTACATTCCCACCAACAGTGTAGGAGGGTGCCCGTTTCTCCACATCCTCGCCAGCATCTCGAGTTCTCTGATTTGCTCATTTTAGCCACTCTGACTGGTGTGAGGTGGTATCTCAGTGTGGTTTTGATTTGTATTTCCCTGATGAGGAGGGATGCTGAGCATCGTTTCATGTGTCTGTTGGCCATCTGGATGTCCTCTTTGGAGAAGTGTCTGTTCATATCTTCTGCCCATTTCTTCACTGGGTTGTTTGTTTTTCAGGCGTGGAGTTTGGTGAGTTCCTTATAGATTCTGGATATTAACCCTTTATCTGATATGTCATTTGCAACTATCTTTTCCCATTCCATTGGTTGCCTATTAGTTTTGTGGGTTGTTTCCTTTGCTGTGCAGAAGCTTTTAATCTCGATGAGGTCCCAATCATTTATTTTTGCTCTTGATTCCCTTGCTTTTGGGGATGTGTCAAGTTTTTAAATCTCAGATTAGACTCTTGCTAGTTTTCATATGACTTAAAAAATCATATGACCTTTCTGAGCTTCTGTTTCCTCACCTTTAGATCGGAATACCATTCCAACTTACAAAGTTGATGAGAGAATGTGAAGTAGTGCTAGGTGAGTAATTACCCTAGTTAAAGGTATATACTGAAATACAAGTAAAATAAAAATGCCTTCTATGTAGAACAATCTGTGACTATTACCATTTTTCATTTTTTAGAAATGTAGGATTTTTAAAAATATATTCACATGGGTGATTTGAATTAGATGGCTTTCTTAGTTCTAAGATGGTGTTGTTACATATATATATATATGTATCTATATATGTATATATACATATATATATACACACACACACATATTATATATAGCATATATAGTATATATACTGCATATAATATATACACACATATACTATATGTATAATGTGAAATTATATTATAGAGTTAGGAGAAATGTAGTTTTCATACTGGCATATAAATTGCATCTGTAAAATTTATAATATATTCAATTACGTGCATATTTCAAGTAGTTGGAGGGTGAAATGGGAAATTAACTGGGCTATACCTGATCTTCATGCATACATGCAAAATTTGAAGATCATATTCAGATGCAAATTTGACTGCTGCAGTATAGGTGTAGATTCCTTTGAAGATACCTCAGTTACAGTCAGTTTTGTCCCCCCACCCCTACTGTATTCTGCTTTACCAATTTGTTCTTTTACTGCCATGACTAATTTCCCAGAGATAAATTTAATAGATTGACTATTATTCTTTTCTTGATTATTTCTTGTTTTCTTCTTAGATAATGCATTCACTGTTTAAGTAGCCTTGTGGATATACCTATATGCCAAGATCTCAGGGAATGAATACAGGCAGTGGATTTTTATGGTTGGAAGAATTAGAGTTGGTTTGGCAAATATTTATTGCTTCCTAGTATGTGTCATGCATTTGCTAAGCACCAAAGATACTAAAACAGAGTGCTTTCCCCTGAGTGTTTCCTTGCCAAGTACCTCTTTCTCATCATCTTTCCAACTTTCATTCTACAATAAAAAAAAAATAAGATGCATTTAAGTGACTTAAATTTACACATCTAGTTAGTTACAGAACAAGGAAGACAGAGTGTATCCTGACTTCCATTCAAATTATAACATGCTGTCTCCACATTACTAATTATAGAAGGGTGAAGTACATAGACAGCGTTTTCTTTTAATTCTACCAAATCTCTGTGGAATTTCTTTTTTAAATGAGGTTGGTGACAAGAATGTCAATGGGTTAATGAAAACGAAAGCGACTGCACATTTTGTTACTAATTCACTTTAGGTTTGAAATACTGCATGGCATTTAGTCTAAGACTTGCCTATATGCTTGCAATACACCATTAAGATAAGAAATGTCAATTATCTGGTTAATTTGTCAATGTAGACAGCCAGTCAAGCCCCAACATGAACCTCCTTTAGTGTATATGATCTGAGTTAACTGTAGACATAGTCCAAATTGATTTGTTAATTGCTAACTTTTCTTCAGTTTGTTTCCTACAGACTTCAGTTGAAAAAAAAAAAAGCAATAATGTCACAATAATGTATGGCTTGTCTTCTCCATTCTCAGAATCAATCTTAGAAATTTTAAACTCATATAGAGAATAAAATTGACCTTTTAGAGGAGAAAGTGTCTAGTTTATCATAACAAATGCCATTTTGAAACTACTGTTTATATAATTTTGCTTTTATTAACCCATTCAATCCTATTAGTTAGGTACTAACATCCTTCATTTTGAAGATCAGGAAATAGAAAAGGTTAAATAAATTAACCAATGCTATATACCTAGTAATTAGTAAACTCAGAATTAAATTCTCTTATAAAGCATATCAGTTGTCTCTGTTTAAAGTACATTACTAGCAGTGCCTGAGTGGTTCATTCAGTTAACTTCTGACTCTTGATTTTGACTCAGATCATGATCACATGGTCGTGGGATGGAGCCCTGCATCAGACTCCACAGAACGTCCTTTGAGGTTCTCTCTCTCCCTCTCTGGTCCTCCCCCACTCATTTTCTCTTTCTCTCTCTCCCTCTTGCTCTCTCTGTCTCTCTCTCTCAAAAAAAATGCATTACTAAAGTGCAGGATGAAATCTTACTAAAAGATTACTAAACTAAATAGATGAGACTATATCATTTTATTTATCGTAATGAATATCTACAATAGACTAAAGATGGTTAAGTTTTTAGAAATGATGAGAAATATGGAATATTGCATCAAATTAGCCAAACCTCATATGCAGGTTTACATAAATAGACCATTGGCCCAGAAAGACAAATGATAACTTTAAGAAAGTAAATCTATAGCTTGAATTTATGAAACACTGAGCTAAAAACTCAGTAATAATAGCCTGAATAGAAGTGGTACTAGAATTGGTAGATGCTACCTGTTGTTTTTGGACAATAAGTTCTAGATAGAGACCCTGAGTATTTTCTGGTTGTGATAATATAATAATCATAATAAACACTTCTGTTTTATCTATTTTAAGGAATATTAGTCTTGCTATCTTTAGATGGAAATTTTTTACTTGTTCATTAATGTTTTAGAGTCAGGTGATGCTACCAGATCTCCTGACCAGTCTTTCCCCACTGCTAATTCTCCTACATACAGAAATGCAAATAAATTCATAAAGCCACTGCAGTATGTCATCTTACACTCTGAAAGAAGCAGGGGTTCCTCATTCTTATAAAATAAAATTCAGTCTTCCAAACTGCATTTCCAGATTGATTCTGACTATTCTTTTTCATTTCTCTCTTTTTTTAATGTTTAGTTATTTTTGAGAGAGAGCGAGTGCAAGAGCATGAGCGAGAGCGAGAGAGAGAGAGAGAGAGAGAGAGAGCGCGCGCGCATGAGCAGGGAAGGGGCAGAGACTGAGGGAGAGCGAATCCCAAGCATGCTCAGCACTGTCTGTGCAGAGCCTGATGTGTGGCTCAAACTCACTATACATGAGATCATGACCTGAGCTGAAATCAGAGGCTTTACCAGAAAGCCACCCAGGTGCCCTTGTTCCTTTTCATTTATAAGATCTCATCAAACTGGATAGGGAAAATATTCTTTGAATAAACCCCATTATTTTCCACTTCCATGCCTTTAGATTTCACATTATTTCTTTCTAAACAGATGTAGGTGTACATCCTGTTCTGTTGAATGTAAGTTTAAAATACACTGTCCCTCAAAGTCCAACTCTTGAAGACCATCTATCCCCTTTCTAGTACTCCATCTAAAAAATAATGTATTTCTACACTCCACATTTTATTGATTTCTTTTTCATGATGCATGATGCAGTTACTTTCCAATATATACCTTGTAACTTTTACATGTGGTTTATCGCCCTTACAAGCTGCTACAGAGATTTAGAGTAGAGGCAATGTTCTAACAATCTTTGTATACCACACACCACCTTCTAAGTTTTCTAAATAAGATGTATTTTATAAACTAATACAGAAAAACACAGATTTGTACTGATAAAGCTGGAAGTCAGAGAAGTTAAGTGATTTCTTAATTTGTTAATGGTGGTGGTGATGCTCAGACTCCTTTGGATGGTTTCTTGGTTTTAGATAGCATATCTAATTTTTAGCAAGATGCCTGTAACAAAATAGGAAGAAGCTGCGAAGGAGTAGACAGCCTCATGAGGTCCCAGCCAAGCAATTGAGCCTTAGGGAACACCGCTAATAACATGCCAGGCTTGTTTCTTCCCTGAGCCTTAAATTGACTATTTTGCTCTGGCCTTTCCCCCACTCCCCCATCCAATGCCACAGATTCTTGCATGGTTATCTCCCTCTCACCATGATTCTACTCGGTTTTTAACTCTGCAAAGAAATCTCCATAATTACCTGTGACATCTTTATAATACCCATCCTTCCCTGAAACAACCTATTTATTTATTTATATCCTTATAAACTAGGTTTTTTTTTTTTTTTCAAATAAGATATAAATCTCTCAAGGGCAAGGACTCTGTTCTGGACATTCCTGTATTCCCAAGAGTCTAACAAACTGTCTAACCAAATTCAGAGGACTCTTCTTCCTCTGAAACCAATACTTTACTGTCTGTACCCCGTGTGTGTGGTACTGGTCTATTTAGTACTACTTCTATATGGCTATGTGCTATCTCTTCATTGAAAAAAATATATATACATATATGTATATTCTTTGTAAAAGCAGATTTCTTGATCTCATTGTCATTTTTCATGAGAGTGGTTTCTGAATAGCCCAGGGATTCCACACAAGAAGGGATGGAGAAAGNGAAAGTCGGAAGCTTAACCGACTAAGCCACCCAGGCGCCCCGAGAAAGAGCACTTCTTAAAGGCAATGACCAGTTCTCATCTTTCAGCCTTAAGGCTCAGCTGAATATGTACACCAAAGAAAATGACTGTTGAATAGCTGAACTTAGAGTCCAGAATCACAGAAATATGGAGGCACACTGACACAAAAAATTACTTAATTGCCAAAATGAGGACATAGTTCATTGCTGGTCCATATGTTGAATCAGCTCTTCTGAAGTAAAAACTCTATAAGGACAACATGCAGTCATTAACTAAAAATACCAAATAAAAGACACCTTTAAGCCAAACCATTTCAAATCTAGAACCAGAACAATGACCTTAATGTGAGGACACCAACTGTGGTTTTTAAAATTTCCCTCAAGTAACAACCTCAGATCCCCCCCCAAAAGTGAGTAGATTTATTGCAATTTTACACAACAGAAGACTTAGTGTATTGAAACAATATTTCTTTGTGGCACTAGTATAATTTTCAAACAACATTTTCTCTTTTTAATTATCCCTTTATATGTCCTGCTTGTATCTAAAGAAACAAATAAAGCATCATTTAAAAATACTTGGAACACTTTTATTAGTGCAGGACAACTTTTGTATTAATTTTTGGAGGAAGTTAGCACTACTTCCTAAATATGACTGTCACTTTAGAGACTCAGCTTCTTGGAGAAGATTTAAAAATGTGTATGAATTAAGGAGTCGGTATATATATATATATATGGCTAAAACAGATACATTCTACTTACTCCTCCCAGCATTTTGGAGTTGTCTTGTAATTCTGTAGTATCAGACTATATCTTGCAGACATATCATAAATTCAGTTCTGAAATAGAAGGGAAATCTTAAGCTACTTCCTTTTCTGTGAGGTTAATATATGCAAATATTCACATGAATTTTGGGAATAGTCATAAGAGTGTAGATCTAAGGCAGACATACAAAATGTGGCATTGATCAGATGTCAATATTCAATCTAAAATGCACTAGTTCAGGGACACCTTGGTGACTCAGTCAGTTGAGTGCCCAACCCTCGATTTCAGCTCAGGTCATTGTCCCAGGATCATAAGATTGAGCCCCGCTTTGACCTCTGCACTGTGTGGAACCTGCTGAAGTTTCTTTCTCTCTCTCTCTCTCTCTCTCCCTCCCTCCCTCCCTCCTTCTGCCACCCTTCTCCATTTGTGCTTGCTCCCCCAAAATAAAAAAAAAAATCAAATAATAAAATGCACTAGTCCAAAAACAAACAAGCAAACAAACAAATAAATGAGATGCAGCTGTTCAGGTGGGTCCACAAGGCAGTAGAGTTACTATAGAGCTGGACTATGAGGCCTACTTGCATCCTATATCACTTCAGAGGGTGAGATGGACATGTGGATAGTGAAGAAACTTCAAATCCAAAACAACTAATCCACTACTTCTCTTTTGATTAATGTTACTGACTTGGGATTGGTTCAGAAGCATCTGAGGTTAGGTCATAGAGCTTAGGTCATTTAAAAGGTTCAGCAGCAGATAACTATTATAGTTCCTTTTCCTTTTCCTACTCTGAATTAAGACTGCAATAGACTCTGAAGTAATTTTTTTCCCTTCACAGATTCTCTATCAAAAAGATACAAAATACAACAGAGACTACACAAAATACATAGTTTCCAAAACTATGACCAATATCTCAATATTAATAGCTAAGTAGTTTAGTTTACATTAACAAAGTGTTCTATTTTTGATAGGAATATTTTACCTGTATTTTTCTCATTTATCATGGAAGGCATGAAAAATAAATGTTTTAATCCTATTTTCAACTGAAAATGCTGAGGCTCATTGGTCCCTAACACTCTGATTTCCTGTCCAGTTACTTCCCACTATGTCATCCAAGAGTACTAAGCACTGTGCCAGTGATTCCCAGCGACTAGTCTCTAGGCCAGAACAGATCTCTGGAAAATATTCCATAGGTGTATAAGTAAATGAGAAAAATAAATATATTTGTAAGTTTCATACAGTGCTTCTTTCGTAAGGATTATATACATTATTCTGAGATTGTCTTTCCTAAATTTCACCATTTAAAATACCCTCCTTTATAAAATGATGTTATATAAATGGTGTTTTTTAAAGAATTTTATTTGACAACTTTCATAAATATGGAGATTTCCTATCAGTTACCACTTCTTTTTCATTGGCTGGTTATAGAGGTGCAAAATACTAGATCCACCATAACAAAGAAATGTGTTGATAGTAAAATGGGCACACTATTCTTTCCAGATCCCTTTTAGACACCAGGCTTATTGTTGAGGGAAAATAATTACTCTTTTTCTGAACAGCTATAATCTAATCAGTATCTGGGAAAGATCCAGCATCTAGAAACCAGAGGTTGAGATGCCACATGAGAAAGAAGCAGATATGAGAGACAGGTTATTGGGATAAGAAACAAGAAAATTAAGATCTGATAGGTGCGAAGTGAAAATTGAAGAATCACAGGAAAAAATTCTTGGTTTTTCCCTTATATTGGTACAACTATGATGGCATTCATAATGAAACAAGAGCTATATCATAGACTCAGTGGATAAGGACAAGATATAGTCCAGACTGCACTACAAGAATTCTTTATTCTATGAAGTATCGCATAACTCCATCCTCCTTAAACTGACTGTCAGTGTAGACACAGCACTTGCCTTTTTCTCTATCCAAAGAGACCCCTTTTCCCACTGTTTGGTGGCATAGAGAGGCAGGGGAATGGAGGGAGGAAGAGAATGAGAATATGAATTGAATGTTCTCAGGTTTAACATTTTCTCCTATAAATTTCTCTTCAGTATTTTAATATCTGCTACCATTTGTCTGCTAGCATGTGTGCTAGGAGCTGCCAACAATGCTTGAGAAAGAAAGAATTCATAGGGTAAAATAAACTATAGAAGATGATTCCTAAATCTTCAGCTTATGGTAGGAGGGGCCTATATTTGCATATGATTTAATATTATTTACATATAGTCTGGAAACCATAATAAAACTGTTCTGCTGTGTAAGAGTTTAAGGTGTCCTATAGATAACATAGTGACTATAGAATACTGTAGAATATTGCACTTCACAGATGATCATCAAAGTAGGCAATAGGACTAGTGTGGTTGTCCTATTATGATGTATTTATCACCTCATGTGAGTGGGGTTAAGTCTCTTAATACTGTTGTTAAAAAGGACTCTCCAAAGAGTGCAATTTGAATAACGTTTCTGGACCTTAGACTTAGAAAAAAAAAGAGGATGGAAATATGTGGTTCTTTAATAACTGAATTTTTATATGCATATATTTTCTGGAAAGACTATTTTTTAAGAATGTTTCCTTTCTTTGAATTTAAGAGATGTTACTTTAGAGTGTTGGGCTAGAAAATCAGGTGTAGTGATATCAGACTAAATAGTGTGTTCTGATATGTGTCATTGTTATGCAAACAAATACATTACTTTGTGTTGAAATGTTTACTGAAAAATCAAATGGAACTCTTAGCCTTTTTGAACCAATCTATTTATGTCTTTGGTCATTCATATGTCATTACATGATATTTAAACATGAATGGTATGGTTTCTTTTTTTATAATTTTCATTGCAGGTATATCTGAAATTGCTTTACTGATTTTTTAAAATTTATACTTGACTGTACTACCAGGCTATTTCTCAGAATTTAGACTAGTGCCCCAAACCAAACAACTTTTTCTGTTTCAGCTTTGACACAATGTAGAAACCCTAAAAATAATAATTTTGCATACCTAGACATTTTATTATGTTGTCCAAGGAAATGAACAGTATAAGCATTAAGAATTAAAATAAGCAGTTGCTAATATGGCCATACATACTCTCCATCATGAATGATTTTAATTGTTGAAATGTTAATTTATATAAATTTTAGTGTATACACTTTCTCTTTAATCATCTCTAGTCCTTTTCATATGTGCAATCCAATGTTTAGACTAAATTTGTATACTGTATGAACTATAATTATGGCGTTTTATTAGTAGGTAGATGGATAGAATGTCATACATACATGGTAATATTTTCCTTAATATTATTGTAGTATATCTGTTTGAGTGAGTCTGACAAAGCTTGTTGTAATTGCTAAGGCAATATTTGCATTTTCCCCCTTTCATCTGTATAACATAACAACTGTATGTACTTGTTGGTATAATCATCAAATATAAGTATTGAGAATCAAAATTTAGATTTTATTAAATGTTCTCACTTAAAAATCAAAAACATCTTGGTAGAAATGTTAATCACTGAAATCTGAGAAATTAATATTAATATTGAGTATTTATGATAATTTGGAACTTAGATTTTCAAAATACAGTAGCCAAGGCTCACTTAAAATATGCTCTTTTGTAGCTATTTACATCTCTATAGTCAAGTCTAACCATCCTCTCTTCATTTATGTTTAAACAAAATTTAGTGTGTTTGCATGCACATGTGTGTGTGTGTGTGTGTGTGTTTGTGTGTGTATGTGTATGTTAAAGTACTTTTCCCATTGTATCAATCATGAATTGCTGAAAAGCTCCCATCACATGGCATTGTTGGAACTCAAATTTGGAAGTGCACAAAAGAGCTGTATTTGTTGCCAATCAGGGGAATGTGTTTTCAAAACAAGGATAACATTTTATTTTTCTTTCTCCCCAGTTCTGCAGTAGTGTAAGTGTTAAAGCCTGAGAGGTTTAGAAAGCTGCAGTGAATGTGTTAAGACTGTTAATGAAGCTTCTGAATCTAAGGACAAAATTAGCTCTCACACCCACACTGCGCAAAGTACAGCAACTGTCTGATAGAATTGCATCATGACTTTTACCTGGGGACACGGGTATTATATTCAGCTGAATTGATGAAATTGGGAAGACAGATGTGCCCAAAGGACATTTTAAGAAGCTTGTACCTACATAAATTGCTTGTGAAAAATCTCTAAAATTTGAATAAGAAACTGATGTAAAATGCCTTCTGCCTGTAAACTTCAGGTCATATGATATATATTATCTAGCATATCCTTTAAGGAGAGAGAACATTTGACTTTCTCCTGGTATCAGATACTCTATATAATGTCAAGCCCAATGAATGTTTGCTTTTTTTCCTTTTTATAAAGATTAGTACTTAGGACTAAGAGTTTAATGAGGGATGCTAATCTTGTATGTTGTTTGCTTAAAAACATTAAATTCAGGCATTGCAATCTTACTGGCATACAAAGTAATGAATAGAATTAAATAATTTGGATATTGTAGCTATTTAGCAAACAAAATCACAAAGTAAAAACAGCAATGGTATTGAACACCCGCAAGCAAATCATTAAAACTTTGTTTTAGGCTC
This sequence comes from Crocuta crocuta, assembly GCF_008692635.1. Lineage (NCBI taxonomy): Eukaryota > Metazoa > Chordata > Mammalia > Carnivora > Hyaenidae > Crocuta > Crocuta crocuta. The sequence continues at coordinate 12,603,324 of NW_027531917.1, read as the reverse complement.
TTACATATTGAGACCAGAGGATTCAGTCCTCATATCCTCCACATGTAAAGATAGACTTTTAAAAATGGACCTACAACATTCCATTGTTAAGATACATATCTTAAGAGATATTTTTACTTGCAACTGCATATACTCAGTTATTGACCATTTTTATTTAGAAAGGTAGCAGATATTTAGATTTGTTTTAGGTTTGCTATTCTAAGAAATGTGGAAAGCAGGTGTCTAAAGTCTAGATTTTGTATTTGCTAGCAGTGAAATGAGCAGGTGGAAGGGTTAGTTGTCTTATTCTTACCTTACACCTTCATATAATCACAGAATATTATATACTTATATAATGGATTTTAAAAATTTCAAGCAGGAAATCACAATTATACAGAAAATACTTTCATTATCTTAGAAAATTCTAGAAGCTGGGATTATGCTTATATAACTGTGTATCACATTAAAATCTTTTAAAAATGTTACTTCATTGACCTTTAAGATACTTATAAAAATCATCTGGTACTGACAGTCCTGACTCCACTTCTAACATATGCTTATTGATAATAGAGGAAAAAAATGATGAGGTCACCTTTGATATTCATAAAGCTAATAGTCCTGACCACAAGAGGGCATAGGTTTTCCATAGGAAAATGACAGCATATGAAGGGGAAATAAATGGTTATAATAACTGAACTTTCTTTTGGCTGGCCATAATCTTTGTTTTTAAGGTATAAAAATTTAGAATTGATTTGCATAAGGACACTAATAATTTACTTTCATCATGACCCCCAACTCTGATTTCCTACAGAATTTATTGCCTCTTCCACTCCTTTGTCAGTTCACATATAATTCGTTATCATGTACTTCTTTTTATGTGTTCTTTCTTTCTAGCTATATTCTAAGTTCTTGACTTACAAAAGGAGTTAAGCTTTTGCTTATAATTCTCTATTTGCATTGTAAAATACAATACCTTTGTCCAAGGTAGGTGATAAATAATTGTTTGCCAATTAAGATAATAATGATTTTGATGTAATAAAAATTATTGTAGCTATTGAAAAGTATGTTACTGTTGGAGCTGATAGTTTACAAAACCTTTCCACATGTATTAATTATTTGTCTTCAAATAACAATGTTCTACATTTAGTGTAGGTTTTAAACATTTTTTTATTCTCCAGTTTTGTGGTAGTAAATAAATTCCTGAGGCAAAGTGAATTTATAAAATGACTTTTGCAATAGTAAATAGTTTTCTCTTAGTCCTAAAAGTAAGACATTTTATGAAATTTCCTGTTGAATAGCCCATCATGAGTTTATTTAGTTTTCTTCTTACCTCAGGAACAACTATATTTGGAATTTAAAATTTAAAACAATTTCTTTTTATCAGAAAGAGAAAAAAAATCCCAAATTATTTATTTATGTTTATACAAAAAATAAAAATAACTTTAATATGTGTGAATTACCTAACCAGAGATGCTGCAATATGTTTTTGAATGTATAGTCAGCCATTAATAGAGAATTAATAAAAACAATTTCTTGCCAGATTTCAGAGTTAGTAAATAGAGCTTACAGAAGTAACTAATCCTGAAGGATTACACAACTAAATTATAACAGAAATAATAAATTGATAGTCAATTCAGTGACTAAACCACCAGCTACCAACAATCACATTTATTAAATCTATACTTTATTAAATCTAAATCACAAAATGGAGTAACATTAAAAAATAAAACTTTCCAAAGTCAGAATATGTATTTTAATGTACTTCAACAATTTCATTGGCATCATGTAAAAGGAATGTTAATTTCTAGTGTTTTTATCTCTTCTATATTTTTTCAGGGACATCACTGAAACTTCACACACTGAAGGTTTAATTTATTCAAGTTTAAGCAATTTAATTACTTAAGCCCATTTTTGGGAACACATTTTAAGAAATAAACCTAACAAATATGAACACATACATAGTTTTCTTGTTTCTGAAATGAGGTACCATATTTGGAAAACAAAACCAAAAGCAAAAGCAAAAACAACAAAAAACTTACCAAATAGAATCCAGCAATGAATATATTATTGCTCAACACTGCAGTATCTGCTTGTCAGTCTTGACCAACACATTATAAAGAACTTCATGCCCATGTACTCCAGAAATGTAGGCCAAAATCCCATGAATTATTTCTAGGATGAAAATCCTAGATTTCTTCTTATCATAATTACTGAGGTGAATGTGTTCCTTGATGAATTGTCCAAAGGTATTTCAAAACGTTTTTGTTTTGTCAAAGGACTGTCCCAACCACAAATTTCCACAGCAATTCACCAATTATATAATCTGAACTCTTAAATTTCAACCAAAAAATCTAATTATTTCATAGTTAGTTGATCCCTGGTTTGCCCTATGTTAAGTGCATCTTATTTAAGTGCAAGCTTTATTGTTAAAGACTAATTCATGAGTTGTATGGATATTTCTTTATGGTCACTTGTAAAGCAGATTATTGATTATGTCACTTTCATGGAGGAAATTGTATTCCGTTTCTGAACAAATACTGAGTTAACAATTATGTTTATAGGTCAAAATTCACATGTTAAAATGTTACCTTAAAAATTAAAAATGTTTAAAATTTACTAATTATGAAACATTTTGACACAGAATAGTATTCATCAAACTTTAACATGTGTTGAAACTCAGGTGAACAAAGGTTTTTATGTTTCTTCCTCTCTAATACTTATTTTTACACAACATTGCAGACATGCTGTCATATAGACTCTTCTAAGTGAATAGGAATTGAAATTCCTTTCTTTTCTCTTGACCAAACTTTCTGCACCAGAAGCCGAACATGTCCAGAAGTGTCTTTGTCTAATTCCACAAAAATACTGCATGGATCATAGGGAACTGTACCTATGCTTTACATACACAAAATGTTTTTTTTGTTTCTTTGTCTTAATTATAGTATATATGCAATAAAATGCCCAGAGCTTAAACATGGAACTTAATTCCTTTAACAAATGAGTACAGCAAAAATATGTGTAGGCTAAGTTGTAATACTTCAGAACTCTGTATGCTCTTACTTAATCAGTAACCCCTTTCCCAGATGTAATCATTGTGCCACTTTTATCCTCGTAGAGAATTTGGCTTTTTCTTGAACTTCACATAAATAAGTGTGCATTTTTTAATTATTACAGGTTTAGGAGAAGGTTTCAATATATCAATTTGGAATTATAATCATGTAACAACAAATGCTTCAAATTTATATACTAATTTACCCATGTGTATTTATATTTTAAACCAGCATTGTTTACCTTATTACCTAAGCCTCAGAATTTTGTTTGATGCTTCATCATTTTTCTTAAAATAAATTCAAGAGGCATAGAGATCTAAAAATTTGGGAGAAATTTTTTTCAATAAATATCAGAGATTTTAGACCTGGCCAAGATGGACGAGTGAGTAATTCCTAAAATCATAACTTAATTTCTCTGTTCCTTGTTTACTGGACCAAATGGCTTAACTGTTAGAATATATACCCAAAGCTTTTCTTTTAAACATTTTATATTAATCCACAGAAATACATAATTGGAATGACAACTAAAAGAAAAAAAATCAATGTTTACTATGATTACATTTTTTTAGTGTTACAGTTTTATTTCTTTGTTTGAGACGTCAAAGTCTCAAACATGCTTCTTTTTTTTTTTATNGACACTTTGGACCAGATGGATCTGACGAATATATTTAGAACTCTATATCCTGAGGCCAGGGAATTTACTTTCTTCTCAAGTGTGCATGGCACATTCTCCAAGATAGATCACATATTGGGAAATAAAGCAGCCCTCAATAAATATAAAAGAAACGAGATCATACCATGCACACTCTCAGATCATAATGCTTTGAAACTTGAAATCAATCACAGTAAGAAGCCTGGAAAACACCCAAAAACATGGAGGTTAAAGATCACCCTACTAAAGAATGAATGCGCCAATCAGGCAATTAGGGATAAGTTAAAAAATATATGGAATCAAACGAAAATGAAAACACAACAATCCAAAATCTATGGGATGCGGCAAAGGCAGTCCTAAGAGAAAAGTACATTGCACTCAAACATGCTTCTTTGTTCTTTGTTAAGATAGTGCTTTGCAAAGTGAAAGAAACAATCTCCAGCCTACCAGGTCACATGATTTCTTCACCTTTCTGTGAAATCAGAAGAAAAAAAGGCCAATTTTAATATTATTAATCATGTAAAAATATTTACAGCTCGGGAAAATAAAATGCTCAAAAAATACTATTTAGATTTACTTAGGTAAAAGGATCTATTTATTTTAAAAATCAATTATATTGAGAATATTCTTTTAGTGTCGAATTTAATCAAATTTGATTGATTTTTAAAATGCTGATATTAACAATACTTGCACACTCATTTTCAAAAAGTGCTCTCCCAGATAAGAAAGCAAAAAAACTCTCTTTAATTGCCAAATATTTAAACGTGTAGTTTGTCCAACCTCACCTTGTACAAATACAAGAACTTTATAAAGTTCTTACTATCATATGGCTTGAATATAGTACTGTTCAGTCAAGATTCAATAATTTTGTTTTTGTGTCTGTTTACTTGTTTTATATTGCATACACATTTGGGGAAAGTTTGTTTATTGGGAAAACGCCTCATATTTCTTGTTTCATTTTGTTGAAAAGGAAATCAGGCTCTGGAGCAGTCTTATCACAATATAATTACTTTCCAAGTATTTTTTCACAGATTCAAGTTTTTTCATATATGTTTTCCCATGAGTTACAAACCTACAAGTCCTGATTTTGGACCTTTAGTTCACTGATATTCTCTTCACCTCAATTGAATACCAAACAACATATATCAAATTAAATTTTTGAAGGACCTCAGGAAGTCCTTTACAGTAAAACTATCCTATATTTGAGCTCAGCTACCCAATGTATGCTCTCAAGAAGATCATCTACTAGTCAATTTTTAAACTCTATAGAGCCATTAGTTTATATAGATAGTAAGATTTTAATGATCTCTCAGAGCCCTTTCCCAATACCACCTATGGAATTAGTAAGGGTAGGAAATGTCTTTCCAGAATACAAAACACAACTGTGTCCTAGCCAGCCTCACTAACATGTACATCTTTTATAATGTATTTACTCAGTAATTTGATTCAATTCTTAGATTACTTGTACACATATCCATTTGCCATACCAAATAAGACCAGCAGCTATATCTCTGAGGTTTTCTTTCTTACTACAGTAATACAAGAATATTTTCAGTAATCACAAGAGGATAGACCAAAAATTATTTTTTGTAATTTAACAAGCATTTATTGACAAACTTTAACAGATATTGATAAAGCCCATTCTCTCATAGGCCTCGGATTAGTTCTCTCAAAATGAACTGGCCCAAAGAGCCAAACTAATGTTTTAACTAGGGTAGATCCAAGCTTAGGTTTGAAAATCATGAATGTGTCTGAAGGCAATTCTAAGGCTTACTTCTATGAAGAGATGAGATAATTCTTCAGCTACACAGGAACACAAGCTACATGACTTTATTTGGCAACAAAAGAAAAACTTTTCCACCTATAATTTCACTGTCTAAAATATAACATATGTTTATGTAGAGTAGTGCCACTGGAATCTGGAGAAAGGTTGTTTGGATTCAAATTCCAAGTTTTGAACTTACTATCGGGTAAGCATGTGCAATTATTAGCCTCTCTATAAGCTGCAATTTCTTCTTCTGTACAGCAGACATAATTTGAAAAGTACCTACTTTATGAGATTGTTGTAAACCTGAAATAGATCATGTAAATTAGCACATGGTCTGGAACATAGCAAACTCTCATTAGATGGAGCTATTATTATTTTTATTGCTGTGCCATTGCTATTATTATATGGGTTTCTAGTAATGTACAACCCACAGAAAACATGTTAATACCCAGTAGAAATCTCAATTTACAGTGTTCTGATAACCAACTGAATTGAAATTCAAAGGATTTGGCAGCCTCTGGACATGTCAACCATTCATCTCTATAGGTTCTTTAGGTTTTATCCTTGTCAGATAATCAGAGTGGTACATACTAGGACTGTGTTACTTTAGCCCCCTTCAGAATTGGCTTCACAGAACTGTGATTTGGCATCATGCCCATGGGTTCTTCTCAAAGGTCAGTGCAAGAAATGGCCGTATGAAGAATGCTTCTGCTCTTTTTGTAAAACTGCTATTGAAGATACTCCCTATTTTAGGGTTTAATGTCCCTTAGACAGAGGCTCTTATTATGAATTCTTCTTAGAGCTAAGTTTAATGATTTTAGTATGTCTGTTGTTTCCTTTAAAGTATCTCATCCTTTTGGGAAGCAGAAAAAGGCTTTAATAATAAATAGAAGATTCCTTTAAACATGTACAGTTCTAAAAAATGTTACCAGCAGTAGCTGATGATCCATCACCAGGAAAGAATGAAAACCGATAAATTCATTCTCCTTTTCCTGTTTCAAACTTAAAATGTACTCTAGTAGGAAGTATTTGCATGTAAAAAGATTACCTCTGAGAGAGGAATAGGGATGTATTGCTGATGATAAAATTTCAGGGCACAGACTCTGTAGAGGACAGAGGGTTTTACAGTTTTCTTTCAAGTCACATCATGTAAACTGGAAGTTGCAAATTGGCAGACCTTTGTTGTTTAGCCTGCACAGCGTTTTAAAAGATATTGTGAAGGGCATGTGTAACACTTAGCTATAATACAAGCATTTGGGCATCTATTATCACACTTAAGAACTTTTCCCTGTTAAATTCATCTGCATAATCAAGGTCATTTTCATACACGATAGAACCAACATTAATAGATGCTACTACATTACTATAGGTAAAGGAGTCCTTTGAACATTAATGTAAAAGCTTGTAAGACTTGGAGCAAATAATTTCTGAAAAGCTAAAGAGAATACCAGGAAAACAGGTTTACATAATCTGTTAAGTCCTTAATGCTTACTTTCTAAAATGATACCTCCTGCTTCTGTTCCATTTAGTGGCACTGTGGGACCTGATGATGGTCTCCTAAAGCATGTAGGAATGCTCAGAAGTATTCATATCACTACTTCTTTTTGAGATCCTGTTCTCTTCACCATAGAAATGGGGGAGCCTGTAGAACCAGTTTATAAATGATTCATTTATAAAAAAAATATATGTTCTGGATGGTAGAGTTTGAAACATTATACTCATAATGAAGAGAGTGTTGTGAATCTACGATAAAAGTGCGTGACTGTAAACTATGCTGGAGCCAATAACTTGAGCAAATGACTAAATCTGCAGATTGGAAAACACTACCAGGCGTCAGCCAGAACCGTCACCAGGTAGGAACATCCTAAGCAAAATAACTTTGTCAGTTTCACTTGTCCATGGATTTTCTTCCCCCAACAGTTTCTATAAATAGGCATATACATGAATTACCTATTCCAAATATCTACTGAAGTTCTGTTTACCAGTAGATATTTTGATTAGATACCATTAATAATATGGCTCAGTCATTTGTTAACCTAAAAAAGTTAGAGTTTAAGCATGCTGTTTTGCAGTATGGAGATTCCCCAAAAAATGAACAATAGAACTCCCCTATGACCCAGAAATAGCACTACTAGGAATTTACCCAAGGGATACAGAAATGCTGATGCATAGGAGCACATATACCCCAATGTTCACAGCAGCACTCTCCACAATAGCTAAAACATGGAAAGAGCCTAAGTGTCCATCAACTGACAAATGGATCAAGAAGATGTGGTATATTTATGCAATGAAATACTACATGGCAATGAGAAAGAATGAAATCTGGCCATGTGTAGCAACATGGATGGAACTAGAGGGTGTTATGCTGAGAGAAATAAGTCAGGCAGAAAAGGACAAATACCGTATGTTTGCACATATGGGTGGATTAGGAGGAAGCTAATGGAGGACCATGAGGGAGAAGAAGGGGGGAAATAGTGGGGGAGAGGGAGGGAGGCAAACCATGAGAGACTCTTGAATGCTGATAACAAACTGAAGGGTGAGGGGGGATAAAGGAGAGGGGAAGGGGGGTGATGAGCATGGAGGAGGGCACTTGTGGGGATGAGCACTGGGTGATATATGGAAACCAACTTAACAATAAACTATAAAAAAAAAAGCATGCTGTTTTGCTTTTAACACTATTCACTTAAAAATGGGAATATTTTTCTTTGGATACATTGACCTTATTTTTGTCTCAAAATCAGGACTTATAAACAGATTTGGCCCTCTACCTCCTAAAATAAAACCTTTTTGGTCATCACAAGTCTCCCAACAAAACAAAATGGAAGATAATATTCTATGGATTTTTTTCTTCTGGCAAAATCACAAAGTCATTTAGACCTAAATGTTTTACACAGATTTGAATTCACAACAAACTCCAGCAGGGAATAGTTGTGGATTTATAATGCAATAAGTTTCACAGACATGACTATTTAGTTGTGGGTCAGCTGTTTAGGCAAAAGTTTATACTCCATCAGAGTGGGCACCAAGATATTTTGTTCAGCAGAGGATACTAGCACACAGAGAATTCTGTTTTAGAATGTGAGTTCTTATTATAGAGATCTCTTTTTTTATTCACCCACTCATATAAACTTTTACTCATTCTTAAGTTTATTAGAACATCCTGCCTGACCTTCAGCTTATAAAATTGACAGTCTAATCTTGTGTCTTTGAATCATCTGTTTATTGGTTAAATACCAATAGCTTATCGAAGTACCTCACAAAAAGACCTTGTTTCTTTCCTAATATCAATGACTTATGACTTAATTGTGATGATAGTTTTAAAAAATCATAGAGTAATTTAAAATTAATTAAATAGAATGTCATTTTCAATGTCAAAATTTAAACAAATAATCATCTGTTGTTCTATGTGGCAAAGATAGTTTGTCAGTGTTTAAATATGTGTTCTGAACTATAAAAGTTATAATTAGGCTAGACATTGAAGAAACGTAATCTTTCTGATTCCCAATTTTTAATTCTTTCTGCAAAATGGGTATATGGTAACATAATAAAGTATAATTTGCCTCATGCACGATGAATTACCCATAGGGCTTTGTTTCTAAAATTATGATTCTCAGTTTGGAATGCTCATGTTGATTATTAGGTGAACATTAGTCACAAAAAAATACATTAATATATTTTTCAGTTTAGTAACACATCACAAAATTCTAACAGAAAGCTTGAATTGATGTAATTACAAAAAATAAAATGAAATTAAAATAAAATAAATACAGTTCTCTGATAGCAACTTCAAACATTAATGTGGAATTAGTCAATTTATAGCAACTGCTATTTTCAAAAAAGATAAAATGAATTATAAGAGCACATACTGACAACCTCAGGACATTATTAATAAATATTGTCTCTATCCTAAGGTTTAGGGAGCTATGAGGCTAGTATAAAATATTATGTATTAAGTATTAATTTAGTTTTCAACCAGGATTCCTACAACAGGAAGACTTATTAGATAGTTCCACTGTGCATTTTCCCTTACAACATTTGATCCCAAAGGCACACTTTAACTAAATTTGACAGCAGGAAAGAAAATCCACAGCTAAACGTCATCACACAAATTTTTGAAACAGGTGACAGCTAATAGCCCAAACAGTTTGTATTAATAATCAAATGCTGACTACCCTGTGGATCTACTAACGTGTGCTAATGAGGGGAGCTTTGCTTTCTCTCCAGGCAAGCAACTCTCCATGAAGCTTCTAATACTTCTAAAACCTAATGGATATTCAGAGAGAGAATACAATGGGTACTCTGCCCACAAACTGATACATCTGTATCTGATAGGAAATCTAATTGGTTGGGTCAAGAGTTGAGCTTTATTTGTTTTTAAACCACTTTACCTCTAAGCCACTTTACTCAGAATTTTGCAAACAAGGTTAAAAATATTAAAAACGTTAAAATGCTTCTACTCTTAGTGAATATTTCCAGGGTTATTACTTTAGTCTCCCCCCCACCCCCCCCTTAAAGGAGGAAGGTAAAACATTCTCTGGATACCAAACCTTTAGTTCACTTCTTTTGGCCAACTATGCCTTTTTATTGAGTATAAACAGTAGTATCCTGCAGTCTTGAGCTAAGGAAATGGTACCTAAGGTCAAGCCATGCAGTGGCAGCCAGTAACCAAACTGACAGATTATTATACAACTACAGTCAGTGGTTGAATCAAACCATGCTTTTATGTCCTTTTACATATGAGCTCCTCACATTTTGCACATATACCTAGAAGAAAATGTCACAATTGATGGGAAGCAATTCTTTATGAATCATAGGGTGATAGATTGCTTTTCTATTCTCTTTTGGTTATATTACTTTCTTAAGATGATTCCTTACAAAATGCAATATGTATGGGATCAAATAGTGATAATTTGAATTTAGCTTTGCGTGTCTCTCCTTAATTCACCAGTTACTTTGCTTTTCACTCTTTTCTTCCTTTCTTGCTGCCTTGTTGCTCAAATACAACAAAAATGGTAACTGAATCATTGTTAGTTGTCTGTAAATACTTTGAACAATGTATATAGTGGCCTAGGTTGCTTTATGCAAGTTTTTTTTCTTGTAGTACTGCTACAGTGTTTCAATTTTCTACTTATTTTTAACAAAACTGGACAAAATAGTTTTCCCTATTAAAATTCACACCCTGGATATTAAGAACTGATTCTCTAAACTGTGCCATTTATTAACTGCATTAACAAAAACTTAGCATTTTCATCTATAACACAAGAAAAGTACTACCTGGCCTACTTCATATCTATGGTTGTTGAATAGATCAGACATGGTGATAGATTTAATTCTCCTATGAATGCTTAATTTCTTTTCATATGTAAGATATATGTATACTTATTTTAGCAATCCCATTCTTTTTTTATTATTTAGCAATTCTCTTCCTTTAACAATGCCTCTCAATGCATACATGTATTATCATCTTAGTAAACTTTCATCGTTATTATTTGTTACTAGTGAAAACAATGGCTCAAATACAAGAGTCTAAATTTGAACTCTGAGGTGAAGCCCGTTGGGTTTCAGAAAGGGACTTGTAAAGGCTAAAGTTTGTAGAAGCGAATCCAAAAAAAAGACAGAAACAAAAACAAGGTAAATAAATGGTGTGTGTATTTTTCCAGATACAGATAGGCATACAGGACAATTTTCACTTTTCTCTTCCCTGGATGGTTTAAAACACCAGGAGTTCATTTTCTCAGAGTTCTGGGTACTGAACTCTGAAATCTGAAATCTGAAATCAAGGTGTTGGCAAGACCAAGTTTCCTCCAAAGCTGCGGAGGGAGCCTCTTCCAGCTTCCAGCAGCCCCCAGTGTTCCTTGGCTTGCAGAGGCATGATTATGTTCTCTTCCTTAGTTATTAAATAGCTATGTTCTTGTACGTCTCTGTTTGCACTTGGCACTCTTTTCTCTTATATAGATCCTGGTTGTAATAGATTAAAGGCCTGCCCTTCTCCAGTCTGACTCTATCTTAACTAATTACATCAACCACAACCCTATTTATAAATAAGGCTGCATTCGGCAAGTAGTGGGGCTTACGATTTAAATATATCTTTTTGTTTAACTCATAAAGAAAACCTATAAAGAAAACAAAACTTGAAAACTTTGTAAAAGCAAAAGTAAATGGTAAAGAGCATGACTGAAGTGTAAGAGAATAGGGAGTGGTGAGGACACAGTAAATTGCTGAGGCTGCATATGGCTCTTATGGCTCAATCGTAAAATAGTTGCTACTCTGGTATAATTATTTTTTACCATGGTGAAATACAGACCTAATGTTAAATATATTAATTTCCAAACATTAGCACCAAATTCATTTTTTTAATATTAAGTGAGGAGATACTGTGAGTTCTGTGAACATACTTAATAACCAAAACACAGCATTCAATTCATCAGTTTTATTTAAAATCAGAATTTATTTCATTAGGAAAGTGATGGGTTTTGAATTTTGAAAATATTAGCAACATAAAAATTTTTCCCCTTAGATAACTAACTTATGGTATACTATGTAATTGATTATTTAATAAAGATAATTACATATGTACATATTAAGGGCACATCAGAAAGGAAGGTACTGAAAAGAAGTATTCACAAGTTGTCTTCTATCTGTATTCAGAAACAAATAACAAGTGATATTACAAAATGATTGTGCCAACGGTAATCTCTCTCAGTTTTTATAAAACCTCAGTTTAAATTAATTAACTTCAGACATAACAAAGAGTAAAATAATACGAGCCCTATGTGTCTTCATTTTGATTACTAATCTGTCTGGACATCAGTTTTCTCATCTGGAAGTTTCCTTCAAAAATTCCCTGTCTATGCTTTGAAAAATATACAACTCAATTCCCTTTACTCATCTAGGAGTATATAATATTTTTAAAATGTATTTTCTTTACAGCAAATTTCATCAAAATAAGTCATTTCTGGAATATATATGTTGAGTTGTGATTAAATCATAAAGCATAATCACAGGTTAGCTACAGAGGTATTCTAATCCTCTGTTTAGTATGCAGCTGAAATGAGGGAATGACTGAACACTGTCAGTAACAAAGATTTCATTGTTTTATTTCCACTGTGGCTTCCTCTGCTTTAGTAAGCACATCAGAATCTACATTTTGAGTGCTTCTGTGAAACATTGTTTTTCCCTTCTGTTGTTAGATTCACATAACATATTATAATGATGATCTATAATGCCTCCTGGCCTTTATTATAATAAAATGTATTCCTTTGTTATTGAATTCATTTAATTTTAAACTTACGTATCAAAAAATAAAGTTTTAGATCTTTGTGCTTAAATTAAAAAAGTAGAAATACTTCAGGTAACATAGTGAACCTAGTTGGCATAAACTAGTTCCCATTTGATTTATATAGAAAATATAACAATTATAACAAAAGTAACAAATCTCAAATGAAAATAAGAGAAATATCCAGGGAGCAAAACAGAGGAAGAAATCAAAGCTGGGGTGTTAAGGGCACAATCTAATCTCCAAGAGTCTAGATATGTATTCCAGTAAGTTATAGTGGCTACAGATTATGTTTGGAGATACTAAGATGCATATAGGTGGCTGGGCTTGGAGCCAGTGTGAAATGGGTAGATGAAACAGATTTCTGAGTTAATCTGGGACCCTGTGAGAACCACTACACCCATAAAGATATAATAAGAAAAATAGTGTTGTCATGAAGAAGCTTATCTGCTTTGCTGGATTTCTGGGCGATAAAAATATTAATTTTGGTAAGTGACAATAAAAATATAGCAGGGGTGTGGTTTTTCTGGACTTTCATAATCTGCCATGTCCAAGAACCACCAACAAAGATGCCAACATAAGACCTTGCCTGGAACTGGCAAACTCCCTAGGGACTTGTGTGTGTGTGTGTGTGTGTGTGTGTGTGTGTGTGTGTGTGTGTAAGAGTTATACAGTAAAACCTTGTCTTGCTAGCATAACTCAGTCCAGAAACATGCTTGTAATCCAAAGCACTTGTATATCAAAGCAAATATCCCCTTAAAAAATAATGGAAACTCAGATGATTCATCCCACAGCCCAAAAATATTCATGTAACAATGATTACAATACTGTAAATATTGTATACAATATTTTACAAAAAATGTTACAAAAACAAAATAATAAAGAAAATACAAAGCATAAAGAAAAATAAACACATTAACCTGCACTTACCTTTGGACACCTTCATGACTGGTGAGGGAGATAAGAGAGAAGAGGGTTTTTGTGTAGGATGACTTTCACTATCACTAACAGAATCACTGCTATGTATTGGCTCAGTGGAATCTTTTCCTGCATGGGGGCCATTGTATATGCTCGCATGGATGTTGACCTCAGTACAGTATTAATTAACTCCTGTCATATACTGTATTTAATGTAACTGACAATAATGCAGCAGAGGAAAGGATCTATATTAGAAGGCAACCTGACCTAGAATGAAGCAAAGCATTCCTAAGCTTACTCTTCTATGGAAAAGCAAAGGACTTTCCATGGTGCTTTGAAGTGAAAAAAATACATTAGTACCAGTTGTGGGCACCTTCCAACATGTAAAAAAGAAATCACCTATTTGTACCAAACACCTCAGCCTGAGACGGAGCATCAAGCATGGGACACAATCGCCCACAATCCTGCAGCAAGCAAGAGTGAGAGAGACAGAGAGAGAACGCGATTGTCTCAGTTGTGATCACGTGACGTTCAGCATTAAATACTACTCCTATTGCAAGACATCACTTGTTTATCAGTTAAAATTTATGAGAAATATTTGCTCTTCTTGCTGAATACTCACAGAACAAGTTACTAGCATCCAAGGTTTTTCTGTATGTTTTATACACACACACACACACACACACACACACACACACACACACACACAGTAAAGAAGTGCTATGATCCTGTTTGAATGAAACTTTCATATCAAAAATAATAAACATAGATTAATAATAACAATGTATAAACTACATGAAGGAAAATAGTCCAACAAAACATGAAGAATAATGAACACGGCATAGAAATTTGTTAACAGAAAAATGTGAGACTATAGAGTAAGAATGTTTAACATCAAACGATAAAAAAATTACAAAGAATGCAGAGAAATAGTTTAAAAAGCAAAATTTGAAATGTATCTGGCTTTGAAATTTAGACTTTAAGATGTAGACATTAATGCTAAATTTAAACTATGGGTTAAACAATAGCTTGCCTAACAAGAGTAGAATAGTAAACTGGAAGATAGTAGAAATTACAAAGATGCAGTCCTGAAGAGTGAAATGAGGTAAATATAATGAAGGCATATGAATGACAAAATGAAGCAGTGCAAAGAGAAGAAAGAAAATGAAGGAGAGACAATATTTTAAGATAATGGCAGATACATTTCCAGAATAAAAAAGAAGATATATGAATCCTAAGTTTGAAGATGCACACTTAATCCTGAACAGGACAAATAAAAACAAATACTAAACCTAGACCCAGTGTAGTAAAATTGAAGGAAAGAAATTAAAAGTAACCAGAGAGTAAAGGTATATTACTTAAAAAGAAACAAGATATAAACTAATAATAGATTTCTTATCAGAAAAAATGACCAAAATATATTTTCAGAATCTTCAAGGATTCACTTGACATATGAATATATTTAAAGTTAAAATTGAACTAAAAAACACCCTTATTTTATTTAAATTTTAAAACTGTGACTTAAAACATTTAGAAAATGCTATGAATAATGAAATGATACTGAGGCAGACCATGATTCATGGTTCTATTTTAGCAAGTAAGGGCATCATCTGTAAGTTTTCATTGAAATGTCCATCATTAGGTTCCCTTTCTAATAATGTGAAATAATTTAATGTTATATTTCATTCAAGTAAATGAATAATAGAATTCACTTATCAAAGTAGCAACTTCAGAGCTCTTAACTAGATTGCATGGTTAGCATGGTTAAACTGTGACTTCTTTCAAATAGTGTGTTTTATGAGACAATAAACTTTAAAGGAGTAATTCAGATGTTCTTTTTTCAAAATCAGTTTTAAAGGCAAATAAAAAATCTTTAAAAAATAAAAAAATAGCCAAAGAATATGGTATGAAGACAGATGTTGTATTAGAAGTTCTGAGAATGAATCAAAAATCATAGCTATTGTACTATCTGATATGTCATATTCTTTCATTCATTTTGTCATTTATGCTTCATCAGTCCCTTAAAATAGGTATTATTAAAATCTTCTTTTGATATAAGCTAGAGTTTAAAAATTTTCAACATAAAATTCCATTAAATTTATATAGCTAAAATAATTACTCCACAATAGTGGTTTTTATTGGGAGCAATTTTGTCTCAGAGAGTACATTTGGTAATGTCTGGTGACATTATTGATTTTCATAACTCTGGAGCAGGAATACAATTTGATCCAACGGGTCGAGATCAGGGATGCTGCTAACTATCCTGTGATGAACTGAAAGACTCCGCATAATAGAACATTATCTGGTCCATAATATCAATAGTGCCATGGCCGAGAAACCCTGTTCTAGAATATGTAGATCAAATGCTGATGAAATTGAATAGTAAAAAATATGCTCTGTTTAATATAAAATTAAAGCAAAAATAGGAACTTCCTATTTCTACAGTATTCTCTGTGGTTGGAAACTGATTGGCATCTCTTAAGATACTTGGTAGTTTTCACATAACACAAGCTACAGTGTGAAAATTTTCTCTCTGCAGGCAGTATCTATAGTATGATTGCTGTCACAGCCAGAAGTTGTCCCCTGACATGAGTTTGGTTCAAGGAGACAGTCTTGACAATGTAGCAGATACACAACAGGCCAACAGACTTCTACTTGGCCCAATCTAGTTTCAGAGTTCTACATGTATTCTATTGAGACAAAAGTAATAAAATATATTGACACACTTCCCTTTAAGTATTAATGCCTTATCTTCTCCAATGTCAGCAATCGCTCAGTAATGTAGCTTGCTCTAGTGCTGATAAAGCAGTTATTTTGTTTTCTGTAACTTCCTTTTGGGGTCTAGCTCATTTATTTTTAATTCATAATACTCTCCAGGATTTTATCACATCGATTACTGTATTTCAGATACCAGTTATCATGGTCTATATCTCTAAAAGGAAGTATATTGAAAAATAAAAATGAAATTTCTCACAGTGGCAATTTATTTCAGGTTGATTACTTTTAAATTCTACCAGCATCTGTTATAATGCAATTCTGGTTCAGGAATTCCTTATATATGTTTTTGGATGGTAAAACATGCATTTTAAGTGAAAGAATTTTAACTAAACCAGACATACAAAAACTGTATTGTTTAAAATACATTCATGATTTATTTTAACTAGTATTATAGAGGAGGTATCCTTTGGTTAAAATTAATAATTTCTCTTTAAAAGTTATATGAGGTACTATATTGTCCTCAATTTCATTTTGCATGTTTTCCTCAAGAAAATATTAAAAACAATATGATTTGACCCTATTAATTTTTCATGAATTGGGCTTATGAATCTCAAGATGTTTTTCTAATCTGAACTGTGCTACATGAGTCTTTGATCAGTCAGTACATGAATAAGGAATGCTGTTTTTCAGAATTAAGAGAAAATGAAGCCTAAGGAGATACATTACAGAATAATAAGTCCTAAATAAAATATAAAAGTCTTAAATTTTAGATTTCATTATATAAATACCTAAATATTTTTAGGCAAAATCATTGGTATCCCTGTTACATTTTTCACACTTATAGCATAGAGTAACATTTTATATAATGCATTGGTCCTCAACCATATGCATTATTTGATAAACTATAACAAGTTATGCTTTTCCCATGAATAAAAATGATCTTTACATCTATGCCCAGTGAACAAAAATATCAGAATTTTATAATAAATTATCTCTAGAGTTCTAAGTGAAACTTTATACAATACCATATGGAAGCAACTTACTTACCTAAGGATGAAAGTACATTTCAAAACACCTAATGGTCTGTATAATATGTCTTTCATCAAGTTTATATAATCTTGATAATGGTACAAGAATATTTTCAGTGTTATGTAAAAAATGATTGTTCTCTAAAATACCACTTTGTCTGCCTCTCCTGATTTAGATACTGTGTCCTGTTATTTTTTCCTCAAGATATCATTTCAGTTGTCATCATCTTTTAGTCATGTCTTCATCTTTCCATGCAAAACCAAAGGCCTGGATTTCAACCTCTACATTTGAACACATGTCTCATGCAGAGGAATGTTCTCTCATTCACAGTCTGTAACACTTTCCCAAGGAGTCTACACCTTTGGTGAAAAGTGTTTCATTTTTACCTGTTGGCAGCCTGATGACACAAAGCGTTTGCTCATAATGCTGTGATCCCTTGCGTATGAGTTGTCACCAGGCTTAGGAAATTGTTCATAGAAATGTCCATTCTGAAACTGTAAATAGATAAGTATGTAAAACTAATGGAGAAAAAAAAGTGTATTGTTTTCTGTTCTGTATATGACATCCTCAGGTTAAAGAAAAAGTATTTTCTTTATTCCTTTCCTTTGTAAAGAAATCTCTGTCTTCAGACAGAGCTTTTGAAAAGGGCCTTCAAGACTAATCACTAAGAGCCATTTTGATGATGTGAACATCCAGATGGAGCCCAGATCCAGGACACAGGTTAAGGCCTTCCCAAAGATACAGAGACAAGGAGTTCTTGGATGGGATGAGAATGTCATACTTACTCAATTAAGACTAATCTTGAAAAAAAAAAAAAAAGACATGATTCACTTGCATATGCAGACACTTTGGGAAGCCCAACAAATCAAAACTGACTCCAATGATAGCTCTTTTCTTTATTCTCTCATTGTGATATTTTACCCCTGCCAGGGTTTGTCCAAGTCTGTGGATTGGTCCTGCCCACTCTATACTTCAGGCAATTTGGAAAAAACAAGTCTCTCTTTTTATTTCATCCTTCTTAGCCCTTCTAATCCTGATTCCCCAGAGCACCCATATTCTTGAAAAGTTTATACTTGTCTTTATTTCCTTACTTGTCACTCACTCTGAAACCTGATTAAATTTCTATTTCTGACCTAAAAAGAAATACAGATTTAGTCTTCATTTCCTGGCATAGAGCTTCCAAAATTCCTGGAATATCCTGAGTGGTGGGGCAAAATGACATCTTTTGTTATTCCTTATTAGCCCGTTTCAATGGTACCTGAATTTATGAGATGGCCCTTGGAGCTTTGGAATTGATTGCCAGAAGAATCAACCATGTATTTAGAAGGTTAGCACATTTAGCCCCACATCTGACCTGCAGGGATGAAAGCTGGACTGTGCATTGTGTTAATCATCAATGGCTAATGACTTAATCAATCATAGCCTCCATAATGGGAGCTCCGTAAAAAAACTACGTGAAGAGGTTTGGAGACCTTCCAGATTGCTGAACACATTAAGATGCTGAAAGGGGAATGCCCCTGGAGAGGGAATGGAAGCTCCACACGCTTACCAACTTACTTGCCATATGGGTGCTTTTCCATTTGACTATTATTGAGTTGTCTCCTTTATGATAAACTGATAATAGTAAATAAAACATTTATTTAAGTTCTGCAAGCCCTTTTACCCAATTACCCAACACTGAGGAGGGAGTCATAGTAAACCCCAGTGTATAGCTGGTCAGTCAGAAGTACAGGAGGCTCAGGCCTGTAACTGACATCTGAAATGGGGAGGGAAAGTCTTGTGCGACTGGACCCTTAACTTGTGGTGTCTATGCTAACTCTGGGTAGATAGTTACAGATTGAATTGTGATATACAAAACTTGATATATAAAACATTGTGAGTAGAGATATAAAAAATGTTATGAGTAGAGAGTAGAGAAAAATGGTTTTCCATTTATTTGGTATTTCTCTTTACTACCTCCAAACCCATTCCTCTGAAAGTATCTCAACAAGGTTATCAATAACATCCTTTTGACCAAATTCAAAGGGAATTTCAGACTTTACTTAGACTAATTTGTTAGCGTTTAATTCTCATATATATGTATATATATATATATATATACACACATGAATATATATTAATTTTTTATTGAAATACTCTGTCACTTTAACTTATTTGTTCAGGTGTTTTCTCCGTATTCCTCCTACATGTGTAAACATTGCCTTTGATCTCAGTAATCCGGTTCTACTTTCTTCTGCTTTCACTCATTACCCATGTACCATACAGCCTAGCTGATAATTCTGCTGGCAGACCATAGGGGGCTTGAAAGACATATCCAAAACTAAACTAGATCTTTCTAACTTTGTTCCCATATCTCTGTTGTATAAGCCCCTCTCGGGATCCTGTATTCACAACCAGACTACCCAATTACAAGATCATATCTGCTCTATCTACCTCTGATATATTTCTAGCATCATTCTTTCTCTGTACTTCTAGAAAACATCTCTCTCTCATAATAATTATGCTAAAACAACAGCATCATAACTTGTTTTCCTTGCTCCAATATCCCCCCCACACCCTACTGTTTTGGTACATCTAGAAAAGCTGCTGTGGTCTTTCTGAGGTACATGCTTACATAAGCCAGTACTTTCCCTTAACAGCCTGTGTATGACAATATGAGGATGTGATCACTGAAAGTTGTTGAGAGCATGATATGAATTAATGTATGTGAGATCCCTAACACAGTACTGGGCGTGCAAAACATTATCAATAATACTTGCTGTGTTGCTGCTAATAAAGATAATATATCTTCTATTAGCCTTCAGTACCAGGAAGGCAGGGACTTCAGTTTACTGTACGCCTGCTGTGCCTATCACAGACTTGCACAAAACTTCATACTCAAGAAGCATTTGCTCAATAAATGGATGACAAAAAACAATAGAAACTTGTATAAGACCTTACTGGCTTCAAAGTGTTTTAGTGTTCTTTCTCTCTTTATGAGAAAGATATACTTTTTATTACTGTTCCTATTGGCATATGAGACTGAGACTCAAAATACTGAAATCACTTATGCAAAGTCACAGAACTCTTACATAACATAACTGAGTGTCAAAAGCAAGTTTGTTAGATTCTAAGCCCAAAGCTCTGACACGCTTTCACATTCCTTAATGGCCTTATCAATTAAATACAGTGATATTGAATTTTAAGCAGGACTCTGTGTGTGGTTTGAGGAAGGCATCCAAAATAAATCATAGCCTTTTGATCCATACTTCTCCAGAAATATTAGTGAATGACAGATAAGCAAAACTGTACTTTCTCAAAGAGGTATGTATTCTATAAATATGACAGGTTTTTGTTTATAAAATTTGTGCCTGGATCATTTTAACTATAATTCTCCATGTATATCACCAGGACATAATATATTAAATGAACATGATTCTATGCTGAAAGAGAAACAGTATCTTTGTACTTTCTTCGGTTATTTTATATTCCTTTTGACCTCATTCCAACTTAACACTTGTAGATCTCTGTAGTTAAAAACATTTTGTGAGAATCTTTTCCCTCTTTCCACTGTTCCAGCTCCCACGGAAATCGGAGCATCCAGTCTAGCCTTTGAAGTCAGCAACAGTGTCATAGTCTTATTTCCTATTAAGTAACTGTGTGCTCGGTTTATCTCAACATGCTGTCTCCTGCCAGCTCTGCAAGGCCTTGCCCTCCACCACTGGCTCTGCTCAGAGCCAGAGTTTACATAAAATTAAAAATCAAAGCAAGGTTTTAACTTTGCTTGGTTGTTCTTACCTGGGGAAGAACCTGGCAACATAGGGACATGGAATAGAGGCAATAGTGCAAGCTGGAAAGCAGAGAGATGAGATACTAGCTCTCTTGTGGGGGAAGTCTTGTAACCTTGCAGATCTTTAGGATCCTCTTCGGTAGAAAGGAATAATTCCCCTTCCATAGAATTGTCTTCAGTTTTCGGAATAAATGAGTTGGTAAACTTGAGAGTGTTAAACATAGCTCTGAGCAAGTGGCACATATCCAATAGTATATATCCCATTACAGAAGGATTTTCCTCCCTCCTTCCCTCCCCTACACCCTTCTTCCTTCCTTCCTTCCTTCCTTCCTTCCTTCCTTCCTTCCTTCCTTCCTTCCTTCCCTCCTTCCTTCCTTCCTCCCTCCCTCACTCCCTCTTCCTTCTTTCCTTCCCTCCCTCGCTCCCTCCCCCCTCTCTCCTTCTCTCCTTCTTTCTCTCCTCCTTTCTTCTCTTCCTCCCTCCCTCTTCTCCTTTTCCCTTGTGACTTCTTGAGTAAACTTTTCTGTTCTTTGTACCCTCCCTTTTGTGGTTTTTAAATAACAATGAATTATTTTTCCAAACTATGAAGAAGTTAATAGTGAATGTCTACCTTCAATAGGTTATCACTTAATTTTCTATTAGATGCCTGACTTTAAAAATCAATTTCTAGGGGCGCCTGTGTGGCTCAGTTGGTTAAGTGCCCAACTTCGGCTCTGGTCATGATCTCACAGTTTGTGGGTTCAAGCCCCACATTGGGCTCTGTGCTGACGGCTAGCTCAGAGTCTGGAGCCTGCTTCAAATTCTATGTCTCCCTCTCTCTCTGACCCTCCCCTGCTCACGATGTCTCTGTCTCTCAGAAATAAATTTTAAAAAACCTTAAAAAAATAAAATAAAATAAATAAAAATCAATTTCTGCCATTCCTTTAAAACGTGTCCATTTAACAAGTATTTGTTGAGTGCTAGCCACTGTTCTGCCAGGAATTGAGATACAGAGAAAAGACACAAGGCTTGCATCTTACTCTCAGAAGCAAACAAATGAGTTAGAATTTTAATCTAGAGTTAACATGTGAGAAAGCGATTTATGAAAATGTAGGTTTCATGTTTGAAACATAATACTTGCCAAAAAAAGAAACATAATACTAACTATTGAGTTAACTAAAGTTTAGCTATGAATAACACAATATATCCCCTCTTAACTTTCTCTGACTCCATCCATTCTCTCCTCCCCCTCAAATAACCTGTTTCAAGGCTAAAAGAACATGACAAATATTTCTCAAAGATTGAGATTGTTTCATTAGCTAAGTAAGCAACCTTAATCTCAAGTGTTTTGTGTAGATCTAAGTGATTCTAAAGCCTCCATTGTTTATCTAGTGAAGTGTAATTATCTCGGGAATTGAAAAGAAATTTAAAGTCAAGAAAATGGAAATTCTATTTGTGTTTTTACTTAAGAATGGTTATATTGGTCAGAACACAGCAGGTTTCCAAGAAAATGCTGACTGGCCAACTTGAATAGTCTGTCATAGAGAAGGTGGACTTACATTAATATTTCTTTTGGGAAATGTGACAGAATATCTTTTGAAATATCCTGAGTTTATTTCCATTAAGCCAATGAGAAAATAAACCTATATTGAAAGTCAAATCAGTAAGTATGAATACATTTTCAATGTTTAGAACTTCTGTAATATCAATAATCAATACAATTGAAATCAATTTTTGAGTGATTCTTCACAATTAATTTAAGTTTGGCTAATTTGAAAAAGACATCAAAGGATTAGACTTTTTCAGTCGTAAATGCTTAGTGAAATAGGTTAGTGCCCGCCTCTACCTTGTCCACCACCACCCCAAAAAAGAGGCCTATAGTTAATTTATATCTACAGACTATGTTCCTATGAGATTTAAATATTGAAAGTGTTGTGATTTAACGATGGTTGGAATACAAATATCCAGTGGATTAGTGATAGAAGTAATTAAATCTATTTTATATCTTTTGGTAGGGTAAACACAATTACCACAAAAAGTGAGGATATATAAGGAATAATGGGTAATTAGAAAGTTTAAGAAAATTAATAGATTGCTTTATGTTTTGAACAGGATATGAGGGCTGACATCTAAATGTCTGTTATTTTATAATTCTACTTGTAATTTCAGGCCACAGAAATCTAATGTTCCTTTTTGTGTTTTCAACTAAAGTTAGACAAGTTGCTCTGGGTAAGAATTGCTTTTTCATGGCTTAGAATTTTACACTTACAATTCTATAATCTCATGCTTTTAAAATGTATCACTTAAAGAAGGAATCATCTGTGTGTGTGTTTATGTGTCTATATATATGTACATATATAAGTGTGTGTATATATATATATATATATTCCAAAAAGTCATTTTATAGTCTAAATTTAAAACCAATGAAAATAGGTATTTTTTTCTTATTATAACTATTCTTTTCTATTGACAGTATTTGCAAATCCTAATTTTATTTATAGATTTTGCTCAGCTTCTTCTGTAATTTACATACCATCACTTAATTGTAATTAAAATTATATTCTAAAGTAGGTAAAAACATCCCAAGAGCAACCATTTGAAAGTGACCTCTCAGTTAATTTAGCCATTCTCACAAATGCTTCTCCCTTCTCATACTCTCAATTTACTTTAACAGCTAAACTTTAGACATAATAATGTTACATTGAAACATTTTTTTAAGCCTAAAAGATGAATTTCTGTGATTTTTTTTTTTTTTTTTTTTTTTCCAGAAGACTTCTTTCAACCTCATTGAAGAGAGAAATATGCCTTCTAGTTGTAGTTTTAGCCAATTATTACAAGTGACTTAGTACCCTACTGTGGTTCTCTGGTAATAAGTAACCGGTCCCTTATAACCTGTTATGTCTCTTAAATCCTTAGCATTTTTCATGAACACATTATCTAAAAGGCTCTGCATATCTTACGGGTTAAAAGTGTAAACAAAACAGAACAAAACCAATCACTTACTAGCTCTAAGGACTTTCAAACAATAAAAAGGCCTTTGTGATATATGTGTGTAGAAGTATCAGATATATACATATATATCATATACATCATATATATCTTATTAATTATATTATATGCATATTATATATTTATAAGAAATGGATTAGGAAAAAAAAGTTTACCACTAGCTTATCTTAATGTAAATAAGTACATCTTCGCTTGTATAAGGTGGAATTAAAATTAAAGTTTGGGTGTTCCTGGGTGTCTCAATTGGTTGAGTGTTCCACTCTTGGTTTGGCTCAGGTCATGATCTTATGATTCATAGGATTCATAGGATTGAGCTCCATGTGGAAGTACCATACTGACAATGTGGAGACCGTTGGGGATTTTATCTTTTCCACTGTATCTGCCCTTCCCTCACTTGTGTGTGCGCATCACTCTCTCTCTCAAAGATAAGTAAACTTAAAAAAATTGAAAAGTGCACATGATCTACCATCCTGCCTTATCATTGCTAAATTATTCTGATACTAATTGGATGCTCTGAAGTCCACAGAACAGCCAATCACAACTTTTGGATTATTTCCACAGTTCTAATTTTCACTGGATACACCAGGATGAGCAAATTATGATAGACTTTTCTCTTCCAAATCAATCAATTTTAACACAGAGATTTTCTCAAGTGTCACAAATTCTGAAATAGAAAGGATTAAATTTTAGATGTTGCAAGCTCAAATCAACAAATAGAATTTGATCCTTGAACATCTGAATCAAATGATTAAAATGTGCAGTAGATAGACTGAACTTTGAAAATATTAAGTTTACACAAAACCTCCTCTTTAGGAGATTTGTATAGATAAATATAAATTGATTTGCCATTGTTTCTGTAGTGTACAAAAATATTCATGTTATATTACACTATAATTTCATATAACTATAACCTGATTTTATGCCTTGAATTACATTCTCCCCTCTCTCAAAAGAAGATATGTTATAGTCATAAGCCACATTACCTCCAATTGTGACTTTATTTGAGACAGAGCCTTTATAGAAGTAATTAAGTTAAAATGCAGTCAATAGTGTAGTCTCTAATCTGATATAACTTTCACATTTTAGAAAGGACATTTTGGATACAGAGACAGACCCACACAGAAGGAAGACTATGTGAAAGTATAGGGAGAAAGTAGTCATCTACAAACTAAAGGAACAGATAGAGTCCTTAGAAGGAACCAACTCTGTATATACTTAGATTTCAGATTTCTAGCCTCCAAACTGTGTGACAATAAATTCCCATTGATTGAACCACCCAATCTGTGGTATTTTGTTGCGGCAGCTGTAGAAGTGATAGTGCGTATTTATTTTTCCAAATTTTTTCCAAAAATTTTTCCAGAATTTTTCCAAATTCTGTATATGTACATATATGGATATATGCACACATGCATATACATATGTATGGGTCCACATATTACATATGTAACTAACATATTTGAATGCAAATATATAAGTATTTTCATGCATTTGCATATATTACAACTAGTCATACTTAAACCATTTAGAGCTTCGTATTTTCCTTAAAGTACACTTTGTGACAGCAATGATAGCATTCTCTCTTAGATCGGTCTTTTTGAAAGAAATATGGTAAGACATATTTGAGAATTAGTGTTTTAGTTTTCCTGCTCAGTAATATTTACCATCTCTTCTTAATCTCGAAAAATATAAAAGTCAATTTCCTTGGCTGCTGTTTAGGAGATAACCCAATTCTCACAGTTCTGATTAAATTCATCTTGAGGATAATATAGTTATTTTAACATATGGTAGAAATAAAGTCACTCCTAGTGCAGTTCTATTTCAGGTTCACATAAAAGAAACCCTACATTTTCAAAGAATTACTGGAAATTTTTATGATGCCTGGAATCATAAGGATCTCCTTATCACATAGAAATATTTGGGCCATTAACCAGCAGTGTGAACTTGGCTGCTTCACCTAACCTCTCAGTCTATTTTTTTTCTGTTATACAATAGAAATGTTGAACTGAATGAATTGCTTCTTCTCTCCTGAACTCTCATGGCACTTATCTTCTCTTCCAATAATGTTGCATATTTTCTTATATTACTTTGTTTTCTTTTTTTACCTTGTTTAAGCTTTTGTATGTTTTTACCTTTGCAAGCTTTTAAAAATACATGAAGGGCAAATGCATATTACATTTTTATTGCACTGTTTGAGCAATACTAGTACCACTGGCATGTACATATTTTTCTGTTTATTCATTTCTACATTGCTCAATGCATTTATATAATATGAATATATACTTTAATGTAAACATAAAAAAAATAAAATATATCTGGATTTTTTCCAGAGAGGCTACATCTTTATATATACATTAAAATTTATTTCTCATTAAGAAAAATGTCTGAAATTTTATAATAGCAAATTTACATGAAATTACAATGCTATATGGTAGGAAATATTTTTGTTTTCTACCACAAATAGTATCAAATTAATTTCACATTTTTTTCACCAGCTAAGGTCAATTTATATTAGACACAGTAGAATTAGATAAAATGATAAGAATGGCTGTGTTGAAAAATTTGTTAATGTTTTATTTATTTTTGAAACAGAGAGAGACAGAGCTCAAGTGGGGGAGGGACAGAGAGAGACACACACACAGAATCTGAAGCAGACTCCAAGCTCTAATCTGTCAGGACAGACCCAACATGGGGTTTGAACTCAGGGACAGTGAGATCATGACCTGAGTTAAAGTAGGACGTTTAACCCACTGAGCCCCCCAGGAGCCCCTGTTGAAATTTTTAAAAAGACAAAAATTGAATGCATTTTTTATCAGGATCCTAAGGCAGCTTTAAAAGATTATAGGAAAAGAGTTCAAAGGTAAGTAAAGAAATCTTTCAGTTTGACCCAAAATGTGGGTATATTTAATAGAATTTCAAAATTATTTTTTTAATTTAATATTATTTAATCCAGGACTATTTAAATGAATTAAATATATATATATATCCCAATATATTTTTTCTTTTTAAGAAAAGTTGAAACCTTGGTATTTAAAATAAAAAGCCCTATGACAAATTTAAGACTTTAAAAAATCTATAATATGTTTCTATTCTGGCCTTAGCAGTACAAAAATTACATTTTATTATGAATCAAGGTTATTTTAAAATGAAATAAGTTGTTTTAGTCACATTTAGTATTTCAATGAATTCCTGATGCAGTTGTCAATAAATATATTATCAGGAGATAAAATATATTTTTAAATTACCTACCTACTAGTTATAGGACTTATCTAATATAAAACAATCTTAGATCCATCCCCAGTCTCCTAATTCAATATTAGCTAATTCATACCTTTAACATGCACTCCAGGTGGCTCTTCTGAACACATTACAGTTTAAACACCACTAATCTGCAAGAAATGACAGATGAGATCTTTAAATTATTCAAAATTATCAAAAATTTCCAAAATTATTGTATATATCAGCAAAATATATGCTTTCATATAAGTTAGTTGGTACTAAATGATTTGGAAGATAAGAATGATTTTTTGTGAAAATTGAGGACCCTATGATGTTTCTGAGTAAAAGACTATCCAATCTCAGTTTAGTGGTGCAAGAAGAATGGATGTTTCTCAGAAAATAATGGGGTTTTACATTAACAGATACATGAATGGGTAATTAATTTAACAAGAAAGGACTGTTCTATAAAGAATGGTCACAATAATTTTAGTTTAGAAAATATTTAAAGAAATTTTAACCAAAACTTCTACTTAGTTTAAAAATAACCTTTTAGGCAAATTTAGAATATTTAATTTGGCATAGTGTGCATATCTGTTCTATCCTCTAAGAAAAAAATGTTGGGAAAATGAGTAGCCTTGAAACTGAATCAGATAACCTGTTATGTTTACTTTAAATGTTAATAACCATATCTATTAAGAATAATAGATCATATTAAGAATTATTGATTCTTTCTGGGTATACTGTCACTGAAGAACTTTCCTGTGATGACGGCGATGATAATGATGCTGATGCTGATGATTTTAACTATAATACAGTATCACTTATACATAAATAATAGCAGTGGTGGAGAATACCAGCAAAGATCAGCATCTTTGACAATTTCTTAAAGTGTTAAACAGACACATACTATATGACCCAGATATAGTTAACAATTATTAAGATATAAATTGAATATCTCAATGGCTAGAATTCTATACAAAACTCAAACTGCTAAGCCTACAGCTGGTTCCTGTCAGTTGAGACAAAGCTTGAGAAAGAGTCAATAAAAGTCCCAAACAATCCTGGCTTTCTCAAAAAGTAATTGCGGATATAAAATTGGTCAATAGTGCAATAGTGAATGCAAGCTTATTTTATAGTGCTGGATCCTGAGAAATGCAGACTCTCAAATTTCCAGATAAGAAAGTAAGAAATATTTTGTGTTGTCTAATGAATTTAGGTCTATAATATAGGGAAAATTAAATATCCTACCTTAAAAGTGTGATACACTGGAGGGTTATATTAGAGAGAACAGGGGCCAATTAAATGAAAACATATAGAAAGACCTTGTATAGTGGAATTCTTGAAATATTGTGATGGCAGAGATTTTTTCCAGAGTTTGTAGCCTTGACCTTTGAAATAATAGAATATGAGGAATGAATGGAAATTCATTTGGGGTGCAACCAGTGTCTATAAACTTGGGGAAATGGGACTTAATTATATTCTTTTTATTCTTACTATATAAAAAATTAGGTGAGATATATGCTACTTTAACATGAAAACCCTACTTCCTAAACAACTACAATTGCATATAAGCCATAAAGTTTGGAGTCCTAAAATGAATTCCATATATTTTGAGTTTTCTGTCTTATAAAACGGTTGTAGAAATTCAAACATCCCAGACAAGAAGTTAAATTAGATGAAAGACTAATTGCTAGCTTCAAAGAAGGGTAAAGGATTTGACTAAAAAATCTGTAACTTGCTTGATTCTCATTAATTAACACAATGCTTGCAACACAGTAATATTTATAAATTGTTGGATGAGTTAATTATACTCATTGGCCCATCAAACACTTTAAAATTTTCAGTATTTTTAACTTAACTTTGTTTTATATGTAAGAAACTGTTTACATACTGTAAAAATTCTTGCTGTTGTGTTTTTAGCACTTTCTATCTCCTCTTTAGACTCATATGTACATTATATTACCCCCTTTGTTCTTAACATAATGCTCCTGTAAGAATAAATCTTTGCATTACACGCTGAAGTGAACCTTTCAGTAGAAGACTCTGTCTGAATTTAATGATTTAATTATAAAAGAATGAGTGCATGATTGTATAAATGACTTTGATTGAAAGGAATGATTGTCATATACCGTAAAAGTGATATATATATAAAAATGATAACCTTAATTTCTCAAAATACCTACATCATTAATTATTTGTAATATGAGTCATTTTAATAGTAAGAGGGACTCTTTCTAGGTACACATTTGAAAAAAGGTAGATAATGTTTACATGGTTTGATTACAGACTAAATCTTACATCTATATTATATCTATAATGCTGTGGAATAATGTTTTAGTGTTGAAATTCACTTCTGGGCATGCAAATTGGGTAATTGTGTATCTAATTGACCACTTAGTTTGTAGTTGAGTAATTATTGTTGTCAACTGTCCGTTTGCACATTAAATGAAAACCAGGTGAAAATGTTAATTAGGTTAATGATTTAAATATTTTTTGTTATTGAAGAAACATGTGTTTCTGCTCTTGCTGAAGTTTTGAAATTGCTACAGAAAATGTTTTTTACATGCCCTTCTAACATTGAAGACCCAGATTATAAACTAAAATTCAAACCTTTGATTCAATCAGTATATCTTATTAAAGGAATCATTTTATAAAGGTTCATCATTAATACATTAAATAATGCTTTCAGGTAAATTAAGAAAATCTATTAATGTGAGAAAAATACTAGTTGTCTCAGTGGTGTGTTAGGGACTTCATGTACTTAGGGCCACATTCTATTTTATTTCCTGGCCAGAAAATGTTAACATACAGTCTGTTTCCTTTTAAGTGTGTGCATCAGTGAATGAGTATATGTTTAAAAAAATTTTGAGGGGCATCTGGGTGCCTCAGTCAGTTAAGCGACTGACTCGATTTATGTTCAGGTCATGATCTCACAGTTTGTGGGATTTGAGCCCCCTGTCCAGCTCTGTGCTGACAGAGTGGAGTCTGCTTGGGATTCTCGGTATGCCTCTCTCTCTGCCACTTCCCCCCCCAGAATAAAAAAAAAAACAGAACATTTTTTAAAGTCTGGTAATCAAATATTACCTTGATTTCTTTTAAATTTGAAAACAATTTTATAGTAAGTATAACTGAAATAGCAAAATATTTTCATTTGAAACAAAAATAATTTGACAGTCTAGAGGTAGGTTTGTTTGTCTATCTATTTATTTATTATCATTTCTCCTAGGGTAGCAGAAAACCTTTTATGTAGGCTTGCTTAGTCAATGACTTGTGATCACATCTCTCCTGGAGCAAATACTAGATGATTTTCTATCATTTTTTTTCAAGTTATCAAAACTGCCTCAGGTAGTTGGGTCATTAAATAGCAATAGGTATCAACAAAAAGTAGCCTCACATCATTAGTGCTAATGATGTCTCAGGCTTGCATCTAAAAAAAAATGACATATGGACATCAGAATAATTTAGGT
Organism: Crocuta crocuta; assembly: GCF_008692635.1. Lineage (NCBI taxonomy): Eukaryota > Metazoa > Chordata > Mammalia > Carnivora > Hyaenidae > Crocuta > Crocuta crocuta. Next base: position 12,572,494 of record NW_027531917.1, on the reverse strand, counting down.
TGATTTCAGTGAGAAAGATTTACTGCTAGATAGTTTATAACATAGCAATTGCCATAGCATTTATAATAGCAATTGCCAGCTCAGGGGAAAGACACAATAGAAAAGATTTTGACAAAAATATTTGTATCATAGAGTAGCAGTGCATTTTTACTGGTCAGCTTAATTTAATGATAGTGATAAATCAGAGTTCATCTATAACAAGTAGCATACGCATGCTTTGATACATCATCAACTTGACCTTAAAAGCATTCGTTTACCTCAGACTCCTTAGCAAAATGATTCCAAAACTTAGCTAAATTTTATATCTTTTTAAAAAACGAACACATTTTTTTCTTCTGTTTTCTAATGTTAATATATAGTAAGATCTAAAAGGGACCTTAATATTAGATTATCTACCTAAATATCTAAACTTTTAATGTTTTCATTTTTTTTCAATTGTAGGTATTGATTTAGTTTGCCCCTGAATGCTGAGGTTAAATTTAAATTAAAGCATGAAGAAGCTATTAGAAGGTATGGATCCTGCAGTCATTGTATGACTTGTATATTGGGAGGGAAAAAGTAATGAACGAGACTCCCAGAAATAGACTATCTATTATAATTCAGTGAGCTATAGTTTTCAAAAATTAATAAAAACATAACTATTAAATTATCCAGATTGACAGGAGCGTGAGCTAGTACAAAATGGAAAAAGTGGATACATTTATGAGATTACTTCTAACTTGTGAAAGTATAGCCAAAAAAGGAAGAAAAATAAGTAAGAAAGAAAGAAAAGATGAAAAAAGATGCAAAGTAAATAAATAAAATTCTGCAAACAAAAATCTCTTCAATCTTTATGAGAATAAGTTGTTCTCTCAGACCACAAATGATTTCAACTTTTCTAATCTTTTTATTTTTTATTTTTTCCCGGAAATCTGAATAGTGATTTTTTTTTTGTTTATTGTCAAGTTGGTTTCCATATAACACCCAGTGTTCATCCTCACAGGTGTCCTCCTCCATGCCCATCACCCTCCTTCCCCTCTCCCCCACCACCATCAGTCCTCAGTTTGTTCTCAGCATTCAAGAGTCTCTCATGGTTTGCCTCCCTCTCTCTCCTCCACTATTTCCCCCCTTCTTCTCCCTCATGGTCCTTCATTAGTTTCCTCCTAATCCACCCATATGTGCAAACATATGGTATTTGTCCTTCTCTGCCTGACTTATTTCTCTCAGCATAACACCCTCTAGTTCCATCCATGTTGCTACACATGGCCAGATTTCATTCTTTCTCATTGCCATGTATTACTCCAATGTATACATATACCACATCTTCTTGATCCATTCGTCTGTTGATGGACACTTAGGCTCTTTCCATGTTTTGGCTAATGTTGAGAGTGCTGCTATAAACATTGGGGTTGATGTGCTCCTATGCATCAGCACTCCTGTATCCCTTGGGTAAATTCCTCAGTTCTATTGCTGGGTCATAGGGGAGTTCTATTGTTAATTTTTTGAGGAACCTCCACACTGTTTTCCAGAGTTATTTCCAGAGAATAAAAAAAATTATTTTTTAAATTTTTTTAAAGTTTATTTATTATTGAGAGAGAGAGAGAGAGAGAGAGAGCACACAAGTTGGAGAGGAGCAGAGACAGAGAGAGACACAGAATCCTTAGCAGGCTCCAGGCTCTGAGCTGTCAACACAGAGCCCGACGCGGGACTCAAACCCACAAATTGTGAGATCATGACCTGAGCCGAAGTTGGTCACTTAACTGACTGAGCCGCCCAGGGGCCCCTTTTCTAATCTATTTTGAAAAATTTTACATCAATTGATAACTCANGCTGCTATAAACATTGGGGTTGATGTGCTCCTATGCATCAGCACTCCTGTATCCCTTGGGTAAATTCCTCAGTTCTATTGCTGGGTCATAGGGGAGTTCTATTGTTAATTTTTTGAGGAACCTCCACACTGTTTTCCAGAGTTATTTCCAGAGAATAAAAAAAATTATTTTTTAAATTTTTTTAAAGTTTATTTATTATTGAGAGAGAGAGAGAGAGAGAGAGAGCACACAAGTTGGAGAGGAGCAGAGACAGAGAGAGACACAGAATCCTTAGCAGGCTCCAGGCTCTGAGCTGTCAACACAGAGCCCGACGCGGGACTCAAACCCACAAATTGTGAGATCATGACCTGAGCCGAAGTTGGTCACTTAACTGACTGAGCCGCCCAGGGGCCCCTTTTCTAATCTATTTTGAAAAATTTTACATCAATTGATAACTCACTGAATCTGGCTTCCATCTCTACCAACGTAAAAAAAAAAAAAAAAACCTATCAGAAGTCCTTAGTTACTTCCTAATTTCCAAGATCAGCGACCTCCTACTGCGTATCCCAGTTGCCTGTAGCACTTCCCTCCACTAAATACTGACTTTGGCTATGACACCACCTCCTCTTTCATGCTCATCAGACCTCTTCCTTCTCTCCTTGTTGAATCATCTTTTTCTTTGAATCTTCAGGGGTATATAATCAAGTGTGTATCTTCTGCCTTTTAATTTTGTCTTCACATTCTGCTTCCTCTTCTGTGAAGGATTTGTCCATTCATATGACTTCAAATGATGTAGAATTTCTGGCAAGATCTGAAATTTGAGTAGTTTGATTTTCCTATTACATGTCCTTGGAGATGGTATGAATGTTTTGGATCCTATTTGTTTCAGTGAGTTCTTTATTTTCTATTCCTCTCAGTAGTGCACATTAAAACATGAGGACACAAACAATAATAAAGCCACACAAATTGTCTGCTCTACATGTATTGCTTTTTGAATGGTGTTGGTAGTCATTAAACTTCTAAACTAAAATTTTGAATATCTTTGTCTTTCTCACTTACTGTCAACTGATTGGATACTTGTATTCCACTTGGTACCCAATTTCGTAGTTTCCATTTTTTGAAACATATTTTTATTTTATCAGGTTCTGTTTTTCAATATCATTGCTTTCACCACAGGTTATTAACATTTCTTTCTGAACTTACCATTACTCATCTCCTTAAAGTTCCCCCCTTGAGTGATTTGCCATTGCCAAGTAACACCATGTCCTTTACAAGTTTGATTAATCCAACTTCTCAATTCCATCTCTTGACATTTTCTTAAATTTCAAATAAAAACAGGTTTATTTCTTGTGTGCATTTAAATAAAAGCTTTAACAGTAGCTTGTCATAATTTTATTGCTTTCAGTATGATTAGATTATAATTTATTTTAAATTTAATGATCATTTTAAAAATTATTTGTTCATTTATTCATATTGTAGACTATCACAGCCAAATTATTTTCATAAAACTTAATGAAAAATGGAGAATATTTCTTATCTCAGCATTTAAAAAAAGTATATTTTAAAAATTGTATGTTAACAGAGTTAAGGAAATTTCATTTTTTATGTTGAAAGGTAGGTTTTATATTGTCCACTATAAACTTAGACCAGTTGATTAGAAGAGTCAACTAGAAATCATGAATTTCAGCAACTAATGTCAGTCATTTTTTGTTCAGAGGATAAGTATTATGAGAAGGTAGGACATTGTATTATTAAGAGATAAATATGAGATTGTCATGAATTCCCTTCAAATAATTGAAAATGAAAATTTTGCTTATGAGAGATTTTAGAATTTTTAATAATTTACCACCACTTTAGGGGCACCTGAGTGGCTCAGTCAATTAGGCTTCCAACTTCGACTCAGGTCGTGGTATCACAGTTTGTGGGTTCAAGTCTGGCATCGGGCTCTGTGCTGAGAGCTCAGAGCCTGGAGCCTGCTTCAGATTCTGTGTCTCCCTCTGTCTCTGCCACTCTGCTGCTCTTTCTTTCGTTCTCTGTCTCTCTGTCTCTCTCTCTCCCCCAATATAGGTAAACATTTAAAAAGTTTTAAATAAAAAAATAATAATTTATGATCACTTTAAATATATAATTTTTGTTAAGGCTGATAAGAATATCAAAATCATAATAAAAGGAGGAGCTGTTATAAACAAAGTTTGGATATATTTTTATAGTCAAAATTTGACTACTTTAGTGAAAACATATTTAATATTTTCCTCATCCATCTACCATCTCATCCCAAAACTGCTATGGCCAATAGCAATTGATTTAAAAGGCAAGAAAAGATAATGTTAAACTGTCACATCTTTAGCCTCAGCAAACATTCATATTTTAATGTGAGGATATATCTGAATTCTGATGTGTAGCACAGTACAAATGATATGGCTTAAATCCTATTTATTTTTAATGAGGGGGTAAGTACTAAGACATTTACAATGTCCCAGTTTCCTCCAAATATATTAATTATCTCAAGAAATCGTTTGGTAAGCTAAATCATTTGTTTCATTGTAAATTGGTGATGCACAAAAAAACATGAAAGCAAATATTTCTTGATATTACTGTAATTGAGATAAAAAATAAAAGCCTAGGGACTGAAGGGGAGAACTTAGTTACCCTTTCTGACTTTCAAATCACTGTTTATCATAGGATCTCTGCCCTCAGATGAACCTGCTGTATTCCTGAAATGGGGCTTACCAAGAGAACTGAATCAAATTCTCTCTTTCTAAATACTGGTTGCCACTTTGAAAATCTGGTTTCAGTGTAAATGAGGCAAAGGGGCAAGATCTAAGTATTTTCGCCTTTGTGGAAATCTCTAAACACCAAGAATAAGCCTAGATTCTGAGTGAGAGCATGTAGACAGGCATACTAAAAGAGGATTTGCTTAAAATAGAATTTTCATTTTCCTTATCTTCACTATTTTTCTTATTTCTTAGTTTCTTTGTCTTATAGGTCCTATTTACAAGTAGTGTTGTGATATTCATATAGTCTCCATATTTTTAAATCTCTTGTAACTACTTCTATATTAATATCTAGACATTACACTGTAGGGAGATATTTACAGTGTTTGAAACATATTGCATTTTGTTATAGTGATTCAAAGTATGGCCTTGAGCATCACTGCCTTCATCTGCACCTCTGCATATGCTAAATATCTGGAAAGATCTATTTAACAGATGCCTGTTTACTCTAAAGTGATATTAACAATCCTTATCAGACTGAATTAATTGATTGAGTATAGTGGGGGAATGACTTGCTTGGATGATGTGTGTGCCTGCAGGAACCGCAAGCCTCATCTTCCAGTTACATATAAGCGCTTTCACATTAAAATTATGTGTCCTGTGTCATAGGCAAGTCTAGTGCACCATGTAGAAAAAAGATATTTATTAGATACATGCTGATTTTCTTCTATTTAATGAAAACTCTTTAGCACTACTTAATCCAATCCACTTTTATAGCTAGATATATTTCTAAGGGTACACAGTATTTTTTATTTCATTTAACCATTGTATTAGCTGGGCACAACTTCATATGAAAGAATCTGTGCAACAGCCCTGGACGAATCAGTAATATAGTAATAATAATAATAATAATAATAATAATAATAATTGTTGTTGTTAGTATTGCAACTTACAATTTGCATTGCATAATGTTGAAATAAGGCTTTTATTTTGCAGCATTTTATTTAATTCAGCAAAACTTCTGTGAGACAGGTAATACTTTCTGTAACATAACAGGCTCTCAATAAATGTTAATTTCTTACCACTACAGATAGATTGCTGAATTTTTCAAAGTCATGAGCTAGGAAGTGGCAAAACTTGAACACAAACTACAGTTTTTCTGACTCCTATGTATTCTCTTTTTCTGAGTTCTGGTACTCTTTCTACTGAATATCAGATGACTGCAAATGCACTGACTATGGTAATGAAAAGTAGTGAATTTTATTTCTAGATTATTCAAGAATCCCAGTGAAATGTCAGTTACTTGAGGAGGAGGTACATCATCCAAGTTGCATTGGTTATGCTTAGGTCCACTGAATGAGGAGAGTTAGTAATAGTGGATGGTTAAGTTTTAAACAAGTCCTTGGGGCACCTGGGTGTCTCACTTGAGTAAGCGCTGATTTGGGCTCAGATCACGCAGTTTGTGGGTTGAAGCCCCCTCAGATCCTGTAGATCCTGTGTCCTCCTCTCTCTCTGCCCCTCTCCCACTCTGTCTCTATCTCTCAAAAATTAGTAAATGTGGTAAAAATTAAAGAAGTCCCCAGGACTTGTTTCTTCTTAAAAAACAAAGGTAGATGAAGCCAAGAAGAATTTTACATATCTGATATCGTTTAAAATGACTTTGCACCATGCTGTAAAATTTAAGTCTGTTAGCTGATATTTCTAATATGGTGACTAGGCTGTGAAAATACTCTACTCCACCTCCATGAGACTTAGTTCTTTGATTTGTAAAGCAGAGATAATAAGCCCATTTTGAAATATGCCAACTACTTTGCACTGGCACGTAGTTAATCTACACCAAATGACAGATTACTATTTGAATTAAAAAAAAATACTGCAGGTAAACAAGCCTAGTCTATTTAAATAATAAAAGCATCCTTAAAAACCTAGGTAAAGGCAAAGTATTGAAGTATAGATTTAAAACATTGAAATAATATACCTCTAAGAGTGCAAGTGTAATTGCTTAGAATGCATATTAAATAAATAGAGAATGTATCTTTGTTTTAATGTCGATTTATTTTTGAGAGAGAGACAGAGTGCAAGCAGGGGAGGGGCAGAGAGAGAGAGAGAGAGAGAGAGAGAGGGAGACACAGAATCTGAAACAGGCTGCAGGCTTTGTGCTCTCAGCACAGAGCCCGACATGGGGCTTGAACTCACAGATCACAAGATCATGACCTAAGCTGAAGTTGGACGCTTAACCGACTGAGCCACCCACGCGCACTGAGAATGTATTTTTTAATTTTATTTTCTCTAGTTTCTAGACTTATTTCTCATTAATGGTCTTTCTTGGTCTTCTCAGGAGTAGAAATTTATGCAAACAATTTAATCTCTCTCTCTATTTTTGTCTGTGCCCTTTGTTTTCTTTTTGTCCTCCTTCCTTTTTCTGTTTCTTTTTTCTTTTTTTCTTTCCTTTTTCCTTTTCTTTTCTTTCTTTCCTTTTTCTCTTTCTTTCTTTCTTTCTTTCTTTCTTTCTTTCTTTTTTTCATCTTCAGGTGCCACAGGCATTAACCTATAGGCATTATTCCAAGACTAGGTTAGTTTTGTTGGAGTAATTGAGTTTCCAGAATAACTTTAGTGACTTGATATCACCAGGCTGTGCTAATTTCTTCTAGGGAATTGCTTACAGGTCAGATTTTTCCAAAATTTAGGAAAATTATTACTATAGGAAATTCTGAGCCCCAGTATACAACCAATGAAAGCTGTATAACCAATGCTTCTTTGCTGCTCAGTAAGTTTTTGTTCAATGAAATATCCTTGCAAACTCTTCTATTTTTTAGATACTTCTTAATATTTTTAACCATTCTACCTTCATAATCAATGACATACTTGTAATATACAAATTTAATAAATGTCACCATTAAGGAAAATGATATTTAGGGCTTGTTGGTAGAGAAATAATACTTTGTATTTTCTTATTTTTCTATAGTGTTGTCAAGGTAATTGAATACAAGAAAAGCATGTGAGTTTTTTTCTACTAAATGAGTCAGTGAAGATGGGGATATTAATTTCAATAATGAGTTAAAATTATCTGAAAGAGTACATCTTAATGCTACATACTTACTAAAGTATTGGATATAATTATGTGAATATAGCTTATGAAATATTGAATTTCTAATAGTAGAATCCATTTGGCTGGACCTCTTTATAAAGATATAAAACCACTAAAAATAAAGCCTCTGCTATGTGATGTTTAGCAGGAAATTTTACAACCACATAATGTTCTCTGCAATTTCCGCAGGAAGAAATTTTAGGGATCTTAACATTTTTTTCTTGTGGTTGCTTCTAGATTAAGTGCTAATTCAATAAAACTACATCCTTTCTCTGTGTGTGTATGTATACATGCATATATGTATGTGTACATGCACATGCACGTATATATGTGTGTTTGCATATATTGACAAAAATCTGATTTTATTAATACTTGCATCTTGAATATGTATTCCACAATGTGCTTCCTAATTTTTTGATTCAATTTATTAAAACAGGATAACAGAACTTTTCTAATCACCTTTGGGATTGATAAAAAGGAGTAGACAAGCATTTAGGCTTTGCCTATTTTATGTATCTCTGGCAGTCATGGGAAATGTTGTCAATTTACATGGTTACTCTCATTTGAAATCCCATCCTCAAAATGTAATAATCTTCTGAGATGATGAGTTTATGAAATCCCTAAAGAATAATCAGCACTGTCTTTGGAGATTAATTATTGTGTTATTTACCGCCATTGATGAAACTTTTTAAACTCATCCTGGGTGTATTGTGCAGGTTTCCTCTGTCCTCATATTACTTTTAGTTAAAAACCCAGAGGGTTGGAGAATTTGTCAGTGGAAATCTAGAATTTACATTTTTGTAATACTCAAGTCTCAGTCATTGTAGTGCGGGTCCCAGGCGCAGTTCAACTGTGATATTAATATTTATTGTTCAAGGTCTTTTTCCCCCTCTTATTTTTGTGCTCTAGTTATTTCACTCTTCTTTCAAAGTTTGTCTTGAAACAAAGTGACACCAATAAGCCAGTAATATGTAGGGTATAAAACCATTAAAATTTTTTTAAAATGATTAATGAAGAATATGAACATGTTGTAGTTCATTAGAATATTTAAATAAATGTTTATTTTGTCAAAATATTGAATTAAAGAGGAGAATGTATAGAAGGTGAAATACACTTAAAAATTAAAATGTATCATTAAGTCTGATCAATATGAAGATTCTCTATTATCAAAAGAAACATTATTTTTATAGAATACTGGAATGTAAATTCTAAAATATTAAGGCAATGTGCTTTTGGCTCATCTAAGTCCCTCCAATGCTTTAGCATTGCACGTCTGAAGCTTAAAATTGAAGTAGAAAGTAATGACTTTTAAACATAGGAAAAATAAGGGAGCTTAAATAATGATTTATTTATTTATTCAATAAGCATTAGTAGAATTATTATATGTCAGTTACTTGGCTGCGCACTGTAGAGGTACAAACTAAATCACAGGCCCCCATACAGTTTCTAATGAAGAAATTTTATCACCTGAGAAAAACAATGAATTAATTTACAAGTAGTAAAAACAATATCCATAGTGCTAAAAATGCAATATCTAACTTTTAGTAGGAAAAGTATGTTTTTAAAAATGTAGAATTATAGGAGCACCTGGGTGGCTCAGTCAGTTAAGCATCCGACTTCAGCTCGGGTCATGATTTCACAGTCTGTGGGTTGGAGCCCCGCATCGGGCCGTGTACTGTCAATTCAGAGCCTGGAGTCTGCTTCAGATTCTGTGTCTCCCTCTCTCTCTGCCCCTCCCCCTCCCACACTGTCTCTCTCCATCTCTCAAAAATAAATAAAATGTTAAAAAATGTAGAATTATAGAGGGGCCACTGGGTGGCTTGGCAAAAACTCTTGATTTCAGCTCAGGTCATCATCTTCCAGTTTGTGAGCTCAAGCCTCGCATCCAGCTCTGCATTGACAGTTCAGAGCCTGCCTGGTATTCTCTCTCCCACTCTTTTTGCCCCTCCCGTACTCATGTGCTCTCTCTTTCTCAAAAATAGATAAGTGAACTTAAAATATGTGGAATTATAGAATATTGTAATTATATTCAATAAAATATAAACCAGTATATTATTGCCTTTATTAATGAATAATCAATAATTAGTCAGATGTTAGATTGTAAACATTTGTAACACACACAAAAAAATCTCATTTGGGAAAGGAGTCACAAACAAACTGCTTATAAAGTGTGATCTTGGTGTTATTCTTAAAGGGGTAACAATTTTTCTGTAAATCTTGTGAGATCAATGTTGGGAGAGGACTACTAGTTATGGTCTTTGGCCCTTGTAGTTATATTTGGGCAGACTCTCTTTTACAGCTTTTTTTCTCTCCTTTTAAGAGGAGTTACCTGGATCTAAGAGCAGGTATGAATTTTTATCATCTATATGCAAGCATATCTAAAAGAACATGTGAAGCTTCCTACCCTAAGCTATGACAGCACAAAAATGTCATTGATGGCATGTCTTTACCTGGAAGTGGGATTCATTTCTTACAAAGTGTGGCTTCTCTACTTTTCTTTAACTAGTCAAACCATAGTTAGTTCTTAGTTGTACTGCAATCTCACCATTGGCCATTCTTCTCTCAAGATTACTGTTTTATTTACTGTGACTATATCTTACTAAAAAATAGCTTTCAAAAGCTGTCATTTCCCTCATAAAAATACACTGTAGATAACCATTCAGGGTCATACTATCTCCATTCACAAATAAAAGCCTAAATTACTGTGTATTTTTATCTGTTATCTCTCTGTACCCTTTCTCTCTGCCAAGTAAGGCAATATTTTAATTTGCATATTACTTTATATGTAATTGACATTCTATATAGTCAGTCTGCACATTTCCTAAAATTCTGAAACCACTAAATAAATACTTACTAAGTTGAACATAATTGTGGCATTTACCTCTCCAATTGTATCCTGATCTTTATATTGGAAGTATGTTCTACAAATTGAGCTTTATACTATAGACTTTTCAATCTTTACATCTTAAACTAGTACTAGTACTAGTACAATGAATATTGCCTTATTAATAATTCACTGTAATCTCTAGACAAGTGGTTCTCAATTGAGGATGAGTTTGTCTCCAGGAGTCATTTGGCAATGTCGGGAGACATTTTTCCTTGTCATAGCTGTGGGTAGGAGTGCTATACACTTCTAATGAGTAGCGTCTGTGGATGCTGCCATACACCCTACATTATATAGCACAATCTCCCACAACAAAGAATTACCTGTGCCAAGTATACTAAGGTTGAGAAAATTACTCTATGTGGTATTACATAATAATTAATTAAATAACTCACAACAAGGCTGTGGTGGACATACTAATATATAAAAAATATAGAGCTAAGGAAACTGATCCAGAGAGAGGCTAAACAAAATTTGCAAATTCATAGAGCTAGAATAGGACCCCATGTAACTGGGATCCAAGACTTTTTGCTTAGCCACTATTCTAGGGTCTTCTCTATGTCTTTTAGAGTTCTTTTCTTCAAGTTTCTCAGTGAGGACCAAAATTTTTATAGCATTTTTTTAATGTTTTATTTATTTCTAGGAGAGAGAGAGAGAGACAGCGTGAGCAGGGGAGGGTCAGAGAGAGAGGGAGTCACAGACTCTGAAACAGGCTCCAGGCTCTGAGCTGGCAGTCAGCACAGAGCCCGACGCGGGGCTCGAACCCACGAACTGCGAGATCATGACCTAAGCGAAAGTCGGACGCTTAACCGACTAAGCCACCCAGGCGCCGCTTTATAGCATTTTTTAACTAAATGGGGGCACTATGAAAATTATTTACCACACTCCCCTTTGCCAATCAATTGGTGAATCTATACAGTGCAACAAATGAATCATCCATCCAACCAGTCAGCATTTTCTGAGTCCCTATTCTGCTTCAGAATCATTTTAGGAACATGGATTTAAAAAAAAAAGTAAGAGGATGAATAGTATAATAAGACAAAAGGATGCTCAATGGTGTTGGCTTGATAGCATCCTCTAAGGCAGTTTAGAGGATCACAGTTTATAAAAGAGGATCACAATGTTTGAATCCTAGAGAAAAACTTCAAAGACAAAGCTTTGTTGGATCTGAATCTTTTACAGTGCTCTTGACTTTTCTTTGAATTATCTTATTTTTGTATCCACTCCAGCCTCATAACCTCTTTCCTTTTTAAATTTTTTATTAGAATAAATCCCATATATATTTATTGAGAATCTACTGTGTATTTAGCTCTTTGCTAGACACTTTGTTAGAAGTACTTTATAGAGCTTTTGACCATAAAAAGGAAAAAAAAGTATATATATATATTTATTTATTCATAAAATGTTTATTTATTTTGAGAGAGAGCATAAGCGGGGTGGGGAGAAAAGAGAGGGAGACACAGAATATGAAGCAGGCTCCAGGCTCTGAGCTGTCAAGACAAAGCCTGACATGGGACTCAGACCCACATTCTGTGAGATCATGATCTGAGCCAAAGTCAGATGTTTAACCGACTAAACCACCCCGGCGCCCCGATAAAAATGCTTTTAAAGAGACAAAGATGGTTATATTAAAAGTTATAACAACAAAAGAAAAAAAATGGTCAATCTATAAAGTAATATATAGTTAAATATTAAAGTAATTATATGAATAATCAAACAGAACAAAGCAAAACTGAGTCCAAAAGTGCAGAGCTTGTTTGTTTGTTTGTTTGTTTGTTTGTTTCATGGTGCAAAGACCAGAGAATTATTTGTAGTGGAGCTAGGGCTTTGGTTGGATTTTGATTGGATAATGTACATGAATGGGAAATGGAAAGTTTTCCAAGCAATAAGACCAAACACAAGGTGTTAGAGTGACATGATAATTTCTCACTGAAATACCTTCCCTATTTATTTGCAAAAGTGGCTTATAAAATAAGCATTTCAAAAAGTATATTCACAGTGCAAAAGATATGTTCATTAACTAGAATTTGCGTTGGTCAGCTTATAGGAAATTTGTTAGTTTTGGATTCATTTACACATTCCATATATAGATTGATTCCCTCATTAAAGAATGAACTATGTGATTCTTTTCTGGTAAGAAAACCATAACTATATAACTTTACCATGACTGATAACCTAGGACATGATGAAACTAGGGATAGATCCAGTTCTTCTAAAATTCACCTCTTTAGGAATACTGTGTTTCTATTTCAGCATTTGAACTATGTCAGGTAAGATGATGATAATTCATATGTATTAAATATGCACAGGTAATTTTTCAGATAATATCTTTGGAGATAGGTCTTAATGAAAAATTATTCTAAGCTTAGATTCACCTTTATGACTTTTTATACTTAAGCTTGAGTACAATTTTTATTTATGCATCTTCAAGTGTTTTAAGTTTAGTCAATAGAAATTTAACATTCTTAATTTGAAGTACTTTTTTGGAGAGTCATTGTAGTCTAGCAATTAAGAGCCAAGGCTTTAGTCTAAAGTTAGACTAAAATACTTAAATCTCAGTGAGCCTTTGTTATTTTCACTTCTTAACTTTAAAATTGACAACAGGAGGGGTGTCTGGATGGCTCGGTGGATTAAGTGTTCGACTTGGCTCATGTCATGATCTCACAGTTTGTGAGTTCGAGCCCTGTGCTGGGCTCTGTGCCCATCTTGGAGCCTGCTTTGGATTCAGAATCTCCCTCACTCTGCCCCTCCCCAACTTACTCTATCTCTCTTTCTCTCTCAAAAATAAATAAATATTAATTTTAAAAATATGTAAAATAAAATTGGCAACAGAATCATAAAAGTTAATGTGCACATGTATGTATATATAGTGTGTATATGTGTGTTGTAGCACAGTGTCTACTGCATGGTAAAGATTCAGTGCATGTTAATATTATTTTATTTCGTTTCAGTAATGGATATAAGCCAAACCTAACTTTCTGAAACTTCAAAAATGTAAACTCTTAAAGTTTTTATTAACTCATGGTTAGCTAGTGAAAATAAATGTTAAGATTATTTGGTTTAAAACCTTAGAATTTTAGGGGTGTCTGGCTGGCTCAGTTGGTGAGCATGGAACTCTTGATTTCAAGGTTGTAAGTTTGAGGCCTCCACTGGGTGTGATGCCTACTTAAAAAACAAACAAAGCAAAACAACAAACAAACCCTTAGAAATTCTTATAATTGGAGATGTGTTTTAAAATATTGTTTTTACTTCTGAACAAAAGCTACATACAAACTTTTACTTTGTGCAATTCTGTACACACACATAAAATTTGACAGGACTAAATGTTCTATGATAACCCTCACAGAAGAACGCAGTTTAGGAAGAGGTTTAAAGAACTGTCATTTCACTGAATAATTTGGTTCTACTAAGAAGATCAAGTACTGTTATTATTTTTAAAAATTTCATGAGTATATCTAACAACTTCTCCTTCCAAATAACAAACCAATAAAGATGGTCTTACAGTGCTTAATTCTTCTTGCCTGATCTCATTTCATATGCATGTCTATCTGTCTGTCTATCTATCTAGATATGCAATATGACATTTTATCAAGCAAATTATTTTGCACATTTTTTTCCAGTCCTAATCCCTGTGAAAGAGAAAGATTGTTGAAAATAATTCAGGCTCTTGGATAATTTTTGTATGGTTTGTTCAGGGAGAATATGAATGCGGATGGAAGTATGACACAGGGAGAAGAAAAAATGGCAAGGAAGGCTTGATCAAAAGACAGGACAAGAAAGACCTGTAGAACACTGTGAAAATAGCAAATAGTCAAGTTTACCTTGAGATAGAGGGCAGTAAAAGGCTCTACTCTGTAGTTGTGTGCTAGAAAATGCCGGTATCTTATAAGTCTTGTTGACAAACTTGCTATTTTAAACAAGCAATTTCCTTCTGTAACATTCCTCCCATCATTTCCCTCCTTTCTTCGCTCTTTCCTTTAATCCTTTCTTTTCCCTACCTTTCTCATTTTCTTTCTTATGTCTAATAAGGGGATGATTTTTAAAAAGAAAATAAAGAGGCCAAAAAAGTCTAGAAAGTGGAGCAACCTAGCAAAGAAGGTACTGAACAATATGGATGCTTTGTGGAGGTCAACACTTAGCAAGGAAGAGGGCTAAGTGAAGTGGAAGACTGGCATGTTGAAGAAATTGATTACAAACCGTAATTACACAGATAAGGAAATACATTGAGGCTAATGTGAGCCAGCATTTTCACAGTTAAAGAAAGAAATTACGAATATGAAAAGCTTGAAAATCCTGAAGATTTGGTTTTCTATACAGAGTGAAATATAAATAACTACAGATATAAATATGTGTGTGTATGTGGGTGTGTGTATGTATTTTTATTCCCCTCCCCCAGGAGGGCTGGGGAGCAGAAAGAGCCCAGTAACAGAAAACAACACCTAACACTCAGATCTTGATTTCTTCTTGGGAAAATAACTTATTCTAGGGCTGGGGCAGGAAACATACAAGATCAGCCTAGAACATGTTGTGTCAGAAATTAAGGATGGGCTCAAAGAATGATAACACCCCATTAGCCAAGTAAAAGCTAATTTGAGCATCAAAATAAATAATGGATATGATGGATTAAAACCTCTTGAATAAAATAAGATACTCTGAATACATACTGATGTAAATAAATATATTAATGAATCTTCTGGGAGAAGAGAAAGCTCTTTCATAAAGGAAAATGCCAGCCAATGAATGTAGATAGAATTAGAGAAAACCACCACTTGGTAACCACAGTAGTAAGAGATTTAACCAGAACTCATCAGTATGCAACAGTTAGTGGTTAGAAGTTTGATGAAGAACAGGAGAATTTTATATTTTCAGTGGATCTTCTCCCCCAAATTTATTTTTTAATGTTTATTTATTTTTAAGAGAGAGAGAGAGAGAGAAGGAGGAGGAGGAGGAGGAGGGGCAGAGAGTGAGGGAGACACAGAATCTGAAGCAGGCTCCAGGCTCTGAGCTGTCAGCACAGAGCCCAACACAGTGCTCGAATCCAGAAACCATGAGATCATGACCTGATCTGAAGTCGGATACTCACCCATCTGAGCCACCCAGGCACCCCTCCCCCAAAATGTATTAATTACAAAGGGATAGAGAATAAATTTACTGGGTGAACCCTAGAAAGTAACACCTTTAAAGGTGACCAAAATTATCATCTCCAGTGGAAAGGGAAAATCAAAAACATGCACTACCTGATAGAATGCAATGGGAAGATAGCATGACTTCTGTTGTATATCTGTCCAAATGCTTAAGCTAAACCTAATCATGTAGGAGCATCCAAAAACCCAAACTGAAGGACTTTCTACAAAATAACTAGCCTTTAATTATTAAAAAAGTACCAGTCATGAAAGTCAAGTAAAGTTTGGGGAACTCCTTGGGATTAAAGAAAACCTGGGAAACAGCATGACAACCAAATGTAGAGTGTGACTGTTTTGGATCTTTTGCTGTAAAGGAAATTATAGGACAATTAGTAAAATTTAAATTGTTTTGTAAATTTGATCAAGTATAAATGTCAATTTCCTGATTTTGATTGTTGGACCATATTTATATACAAGAATGACCTTGCTTGCAGAAAACATGCACGGTAGTATTTGGGGATAGTCTCCATTTGTTCAGAGAGAACAATATGTAAAAATTTATATATACAGAGAAAGTTATAAAGTAAATAGTAGAAAATGTCCACAATTGGGGAATCCCGATAAAGGACATAAGGGAGTTACTTCTACTAGTCTTGTAGCTTTCTTGTAAGCTTGGTACTCCTTTATAATAAAAAGGGCTTGAAATGTGTAATCACAGCATCAAGTCACAGAGAAGATATTTCAGCCAACTATGAAAAAAAGTATGTAAAGGAAACACAGCTATAATTTAAATCTACACATAAATTAAGGTGTTGAACTTTTTATTAAATCTGTCTTAACTTTCCTTGATAAGTTGCCATGAAAATTTCGCACCACTATTTGAATTTGTTTTAAATAACTTCCTGTAGAGAATAAAGTAGACAAATAGATCTACGACTGTGTTGCTTTGAAATTTTCACAGAATAAGGGTACTGTACTTAAAAGATGAAACACTTTTTTTTCTTTATTTATATCAACTTCAGGCAATACGCAAACACACATATTTTTCAAAAAATAACTTTGAAGGTCCCAGGTTGTCAGATGCATGATAATGATGCTCAGTCAGATGAAAGTCTCTAGTAGATTGTTCTATTGTCTATAGTGAAATAGTTGCCCCAACACTGTTTTTGAATAAGGTAATAGTAATGAGGAAGGATGGTGGGTCTTAATTATGCTTTGTTCATTTAATTTTGGAAAAAAAATACATGTTCAATAATGAGTAAAAATACATATACTCCTTAAGAGTTGTCGGGGCACCTGGGTGGCTCAGTAGGTTAAGTGTCTGACTTCGGCTCAGGTCATGATCTCACGGTTCGGTTCGTGGGTTCAAGCTGCATGTGGGACTCTGTGCTTACAGCTAGCTCAGAGCCTGGAGCCTGCTTCAGATTCTGTATCTCCCTCTCTCTTTGACCCTTCCTTGCTCATGCTGTACCTCTCTCTCAGAAATAAATTTAAAAAACATTTAAAAAAATTAAGAGTTGTGATCTAACAGTGGGAAAAGGATAGATATTGGGAAATTAGAAAAATGGTACATACAAACTCTTTACAAAGTCCTCAAACACTTAAATATATGTAGGGAAAAAACAAAATGTGCATTTCTTTTTTTTTTTAACTTCTGTCAATTCTGTATTATGGGATATTATATCTACTACTCAGTTTGAGATTAGGTAGTATCAACATTTTACCTTTAGAGAAAAATAATTTAAACCAGGACCCATTATTTATATTTTATATATGTCAAAGCATAACAAATAAAATCAGGGGGAAAAGAGTTTGATGTATTTAGTCTATAAATTAAAGATAAATTTTACCCCTTTTTGCTTATTAAGGAATAGCACATAATTATACTTAACAGCAATTATTATAAGGCTGGGACATATCATTTCTAAAATGTCACAGGCAAATGAAGAGAAGTACACTATCTTAATTTTTTAAGGATGGTACTATACATTTTTAGTATTTGTACAAATGAACTTATTGGTATGACCACTGTATGGAAGAATCCACCAAATATATCTGTTCCAACTCTCAAATTTCAGATTTTGTTTAGAACCTGTTTTAAATATATTCTATTATAGGGGCATCAGTGTGGCTCAGTCAATTAAGCATCTGACTTCAGCTCAGGTCATGATAACACAGTTCATGAGTTCAAGCCCCACATCAGGCTCTGTTCTGACAGTTTGGAGCCTGGCACTTGCTTCACATTCTGTTCCCACTTTCTCTGCCCATCCCCACTCACATTCTGTCCCTCTCTGTCTGTCTGTATGTATGTCTCTCAAACATTAATAAAACATTATTTTTTAAAATATATTCTATTGTAGAAAATAGAAAATTACTCATATTGATGTTTCCACAAAATTTAAGTTTTAAAGTACTTTATTACAAGATCCTTTCTTGACAAGTTTTAGGGAAGAGAGTTAAGACATTACAGGATTTTGTGAGTTATTAATTTTTTACATTAGAGGAGTAAGAATTATTAGCAAGGTTTGACTGTACATGTCAACATTTCAGCCCTCAAAAAAGTATATAATACCGTATTTCAGGTAACTTTCAGAAACCAAGGAAAATTGATTTCATGTCATAAGAGTATATGCTTCTAATTTGGAAGGATGTACAGTGTTTTAAAGGTTTAAATTTTTATTTTCCAATTTTTTTACATTAAAAATGCCAGATTCTTTTTATGTGAGCTCAAAAGCCAAAAAAGAAATTCTGAACTGGGCTCCTCTGTTCTCTATTCTGTGGCCAACTTTGAGTCAAAATTGAAAACCTAAAAACTGGTCTTANTAACAGTTTGTCTTCGTGAAGGTATATTCAAAAGTATAATTATATTCTTATAACCATTTTATGTGCACACACAAACACATATCAATTGGTGGTAAAGGACGGATACCTTTACTATGGATAATGGATAAAGTTGATGGTTGTATATGATATATCCAGGCCCTTATTTTGTCTGATTTATTTTTTTTAATTTTTTATGTTTATTTATTATTGAGACAGAGAGAAACAGAGCATAAGTGGGGGAGAGGCAGAAAGAGAGGGAGACACAGAATCTGAAGCAGGCTCCAGGCTCTGAGCTGGCTGTCAGCCCAGAGCCCGACACACGACTCAAACCCAGAAACCATGAGATCATGACTTGATCCAAAGTCGGACACTCAACCAACTGAGCCACCCACGCACCCCATTGCCTGATTTATTGAGACACTACCTTCATTGCATTGCTTGTATCATATTAGTTTATTTAAATTCTTAAAAATAGGATATAAACATTGTATTTAGAAAACATAAATTCTAGGCCATTAAGAACCTTAGCAAGCAATTTTTAGCCAACATGACATGGGATGGAAAGTTTGGAGTGAAAAACAAGGGATTTGGGGAGTGGAACAGGCAAGATGGTGAGCTGTTGGGGAAAGGGCCCCTGTGGAAAACTTTAGACTGACCAGGTTAACATAAACATGCATCATTTGCTACATTTTCATCTACTATCGTTAAAGCTTACAGTAAGGCTGAAATAATATTACACTTTTATGATGCAGACACTGCAAAACAAGGCAAAATAAATAGTCCAATGTTACACAGAGAGAAAGTAGCCATTCCAGTACTCAAAGTCAAAATGTTTTATTCTACAGTTCATGCCATTTGACTTAGCTGTGTAATTCAACAAGCAGACACTGGGACCCGTGTGCATATGGAGAAAGCATACTGTCAAAACTAAGAAGAGATGTTGAATCAAGGCTAGTGAAGCATCAGAATCTTCTTATAATTTCTTGATCTCAACTCTGTTCAATTCTGTTGTTTTCCTAGTGTTTTAAAATTATAGAAAAAAAATCCTAAATACCGTATTGCAATGACTGCTATACGTCTATCCCAAGAGTGCTCTACACTGTATGACACTAATGACTGTACCCCCAAGCCCATGTCCAGAGAAGTTTCTAAGCCTGAAGAAAAGAAGGATCTTCTACTGAAAAAATATAAAGACATTTACATCTCACCTTAGACAGTTTCCTTCCAGGGGTCTCACCTCTAAGCCAACAGTTGTTAGGAAAGGTTATAAATTAAGGAAAGTAGTCATCAGGTTGCATTGGCTCCTACTTCCAATGAATCCTTGCCATTTTTCAGGCACATGATCACATTCTCTTTCCTTATTCCCACAGTCTGCTCCAAAGGTGTCATGTTGTCACCAGATATGCAGTATCTTGTGCTGCAATCTCTATCAGCTACAAAAGTTGTCCATTTATTTTTCGTTTTCTATTATCAGAAATAGTAAATTTTGTCCCATTCTGTCTGAGATTTGTTTTCGTTTATGTCTTCACGTATACTAACTCTTGTTAACAACGTGTTATGCACTAGCCTATTGTTAACAACTAGGCTCTTACCTAACAGTGTAGACTAGTTTACATATGGAATTTTTCACTGATTTTGTATTCTAATAAAGTTTTCTCATGAAACAGAACCATATAGAGCTTTTTGTAAGAAATTGGTTCACATAGTTATGAAGGTTGGTGAGTCCTAAGGTCTGCAGGGTGAGTCAGCAAGCTAGAGACCCAAGAGAGCTGACGATGTTTTTCTAGTCCAAAAGACAGCAGGCTCAAGGCCCAGGAAGAGCTGATGTTTCAGGTGACTTCATAAGGGAAAAAAAGTCAATGTCTTAGTTGAAAGGTCATTAGGAAGGCAGAATTCTCTCTTTTCCTTCTTGGAATATTCATAAAGCTTCCAACTGATAGGATGAGGCTCACCCATATTGGGAAGGACACTTTTGGTCTACTCAGTCTACCAATTTAATGTTAATCTTATCCAAAAGCACCTTCACAGAAAAACTCAGAATGATATTTTACCAAATATCTGGTTATTCCATGGCCCAGTCAAGTGACACGTAAAAATTAACACTCACAGGAAACTTATGTCAGCCTATTGGAAGATCAGCTTTTAGTAGTGCTGGCTTTCCAAAAAGCATCTTTGAAAAATAAAAACAGTGAGACAAAATAAAAATGTACACTCAGAAGACCATCCTACTTTAGGAATTGCCGGTCAAGTGTATGATCCAATCTTTATGAGAATGAGAGCTGTGAAATAAGTTGATTCAAGCAAACCTAGTTAAAATTAGGCAAGCAGAGGCTAAATGATGAGAGTTTTACCTATAAACTTGAAAAATGATAAAGCCTTGTTAATACAAAAATTCATATAAAGCTGCTAACCCTACCCGAAAGAGAATATTTTAAATAGGTTTTGAAATATCTATTTATTTGTAAATAATACAACTTGATACATAAAGAAAAAATAATTTCTTATTTCTTTTTATTATATGTCAGTGTAATTCCTCAAGGGATTTGCTTCATGTACAAATGACACAAAGAGAAAACTTGCCCTACTACATACATGCTAGTATTTGCCGCGGTAGCAAGTATCTTTAATATCCTCTCATAATTATAATTTTCTGGATAATTCTGTATTTTCAGAGTTTCCTAGTATAAACTCTGTTTTGGAAATCTTTGTCAAGACATTCTTTTTTTTTTTTTAATAGTTTATTGTCAAATTAGTTTCCACATAACACTCAGTGCTCATCCCCACAAGTGTCCTCCTCCATGCCCATCCCCCTCTCCCCCCCACATCCATCAGTCCTCAGTTTTTGTCAGCATTCAAAAGTCTCTCATGGTTTGCTTCTCTCCCTTTCCCCCACCATTTCCGCCCTTCTTCTCCCCCTTGTTCCTCTGTCAAGTTCCTCCTAATCCTCCTATACGTGCAAACTGTTGGTGGGAATGTAAACTGGTACAGCCCCTCTGGAAAACAGTGTGGAGGTTCCTCAGGAAACTAACAATAGAACTCCCGTATGACCCAGCAATAGCACTGCTAGGAATTTACCCAAGGGATACAGAAATGCTGATGCATAGGAGCACATGTACCCCAATGTTCATAGCAGCACTCTCCACAATAGCTAAAACATGGAAAGAGCCTAAGTGTCCATCAACAGATGCATGGATCAAGAAGATGTGGTTTATCTATACCATGGAATACTACATGGCAATGAGAAACAATGAAATCTGGCCATGTGTAGCAACATGGATGGACCTTGAGGGTGTTATGCTGAGCGAAATAAGTCTGTCAAGACATTCTTAATGCAGTCATTACCTACACTGTTCTAAATGGCAACTTTTATCTCCTATTCAGAGATTTCAATTGCTCTCTTAAGTGTCCAAAGATTGTTTTCTCCTCACACAGCGTCTCAGCATTTATTAAGGTTCAGCGTTCAGAGATTTAGCCATAAATGAAACAGTTAAATGAAATGAAGTTGTCTTCTTGCTCTAAGTGGCATTTCTTACCTATTCCAATCTCTTCTGTTCGCGTGTTTATATGTCAACCTCGGTAAAGCAGGAACTAAGACATTAAATACAGAGTCTGAAGTTTTCAAGCAAGGTATCACTGTTCACTGATATTTTTCCTAGGTGCTCATTTCTACAGCTAAGGCTTCCCATCTCTCATTTGCTCTTCTTCCCTGTACTGCCTTTCTCTGAAATCTAGATTTGCATTCAGCATGGGAGTGAGAGAGAGAAATGTTTCTATGAGCTTCTGAGAAGGATTATCTTTAGTTTATTATTTGATTTTTTTGACTGAAGACAAACAAAAGTCCATTTGAATATACAGCATAAGTTAAATAGGATGAAATAACACTTCTCAAATATCACCAATGCAACTTGTTAATAAGAAGATAAGATAAAGCTGAGTTTGTTGCTTACCTTGGTGAAGGAGAACATAAACTTAACAAAACTTAGTGTCTTGAAGGAAGAAACCAAGCTCAGAATTTAGAAAATTTAATGTTTTCTCTAAGATGGGCCTTTCAAAATGGCATTTGGTTTAAGATCAGATTAGGGTCATGACACAACAGTCCAGCATTTGTAGACACAGCAAGATAAGAATTTTAAAACAAGGGAGACAAAGAACCTTAGGAAAAACTACCTATTGATGTTTTCCATTGAAGAGTAAGTGGGTCTTTCAGGAAGTCCCTATAATGAACAATCAAGTCCTTTCACTGGGCAGGAGACTCCTGGAAAAATAAAGTTAAGACAATGAAGACAAAGGAGTAGCAAAAAAGTATGTTAATATAGACAGTAAAATGTGGTTTTTATTCTTAGTATCTAGGCTAAGAATTGGATTAGAAGATTTCATTTCTGAAATAATATACAGTAAATGCTTTCATACCTCTCATGTATAAAAATTTGAATTTGTTTCATGTACAAAGGGATACAAATTATTTTAATGTTGATATAACTTTCTACTAACAAATAATGAGGCTACTTTTATACATTTTTAATGGTCTTATTTTTGAAAGAGAAAGCGAGAGAGAGAGAGTGAGAGAGAGAGAGCAAGCATGAGCATGGGAGAGACAGAAAGAGAGGGAGACACAGAATATGAAAAAGGCTCCAGGCTCTGAGCTGTCAGCACAGAACCTGATGCGGGGCTCAAATTTGTGAACTGTGAGATCACGACCTGACTGAAGTCGGATGCTCAATTTACTGAGCCACCCAGGCACCCCTTATACTTTCTATAATGTCTAAAAATGAGGCTATTTTTAATCTAATATTCACAAAATCAAATATCTATTCTATAACTCATTTTGATAAGATTGCTATTTTCCTGTGTACCTTGAGTACCTGGTTCACCTCTCAGCCCTTCTACAGCCAGTACTTTTGCATTTTTCTACTATGTACTTTTCCCCAGTTATCTTTAAAAACAAAACCAAAAAGACCTCTTCGTCTCTTTTTTTCCTCATTCCTAACATTACCGTAACATTATTTATCTAAGTATTTTCTGCCTTTTATTTATTTGGTTATTTCATTCAGAAGTTAAAAAAATACTGTGTATTTAATACAAACTGAAGTCTGTGCATGGAGAGGAGAGTCAGCCACATCTGTAGCCTCACAGTGTATTATTCAGTTCAGTCTGGAGACAAAGACTGTATTGTCTGGGACAAGAGATTTGGGTTATTAGCCAGGGAAGATGGGGAAGGAGGATTAGACAATTCTCCCATTTTATAGAAGAGGTGGCTTCTGAGTTGAGTCTTAAAATATGGATTGATATCCCCTGTGGAGCAAGGAGTAATTTAAAACAAGGAGTATTTACTTGAAGCATGAGGTAGTGTGGAAAGAATGTTGCGAAGATTTTGCCTATAGCTGTGATCAAAAAGAAATATTTTCAAGGAACAAGATAAAAATGTTCTCAAAAAATTATTTTAAAGGTAAAACTCAGATATGCTGAACTACAGACTTGATTTAATAGGCTGATTCTAACTTTTCATGTTTATCGCTTAGTACCTTTCTCTGAAGAGTGTGTGAACATTTGATACATATGTGCATTAAATCTATTGATTATTTGATGAACCATATTCCAGATGCTTACTCAAATAAAATATTTCTAAATTCAACATGATTGAATTGAGTGAAAGAGTCATCTTTGGTGAGTTAAAGTATTTTTGATTGCACTCAGTAGTTCTTACCAGGTGATTTGCTTACCACAGTGGAGGAAATATTTCATGTTTTAAAATTAACATATACCCTGTTCAGTCAAACAGGGGCATCAAAATGATATCACATCAAAATAGGCATAATTTAAGAAAAAGCTGGTGCTTCTTTAGATTGTTAAAGGGGTGTAAGCTGGTAAAAGGAATAAGGTATTGTCCCTCAATTGACCTTGAATATTTAACCACCTGCTCAATTTAATCATGGATCATGGAGGGTTGGAAAGGCTGCCTGGGTAAGAGCTGACAAGAGTGCACTTCCACATATGTGAAGTTTACTGCTCAGGTGGAAGGAATGTGGGAATTGCTCAGCTGCTTGCAAATACATCTAGTCCTGAAAATGGCACTGTGCTTCTGAATTAGGTAAAAGTTTTTAAGGCCTGAGTCTTGTCTGCACACACACACACACACGCACGCACGCATGCATGTCTGTATGTATGTATGCATGTATATCATAAAATATATAAAATGGCAGTTATTTGATTATTTACTAAAACACTTTTACATATAATGCAGATGTAAGATTATTACATTTTATCCCTTAATATAAAAGTTCATGTAACTCACATAGTTAATTAGTGTAATTTGAAAGTTTCCTAAAAGGTTAATAATTGAGGTACCATAGTTCATCTTATACTATGTTATTCTGATGCATCGAAAACAACTTTATAACATCTGTACAACTGTGTGTTGTCATTTTTTGTACTGTGAAAAGAGTACTGAAAGACAAAACAGAAGAAAAAGGTAGTCTACTTTTTTAAAAAATTATTTTTTTTAACTCTAGTATAATAACATTCATTGTTAAACTAGTTTCGGGTGTACAATATAGAGATTCATTAAATTTGTACATTATTCAGTGAACATCGCTCTAAATATAATCTTAATCTCCTCTACATATTTTACCCTATTTTTTTAAAAGTTGTGAGTCTGATATTAGTAGAACTGTCTTGCGAAACAGAAACACTGGAACATAACTGCAAGATTATCTAAGTTAACAAGTTTACATTAATATATTTGTGGTGGAAAATGGCAAATTTCTCCTGTGGTTATCACAATGCAAGGTCAGAGGTAAAGGTGATTTTGACTGGAGATTCAGGCTTACTATGTACCTTCATTGTTTCATTTATTTGGGGAACCAGGAGTGACTAGATTTATTTTTGGCTTATCTCAGAGTTCAATAGTGGTTATTTTATTGTTGTTTTCTTGTTTCTTGGATTGAAAGGTAATGGACAGATTCACAATGGTAAGAGGGTAAAATATTAGTTTTGCCTCCATAGCATCCAAACCACTTCCATGCCTTTTTGATATCTGTAATTTTATGATTAAAAAGAAAATCACCTTCTGTCTCAAATGACTGAATGACCATGTCAAATCCAGTTTAGCTTTTCAAATGGTGTTATATGCTCTAGATATTACTATACCTGTATATTACTGGTTATTGATACAGCTGAATTATTCTCCCTCAAATGGTCATACAATGTGGTATTCTGCTGTTCATAAAGTCATGCTGAGCTTTTACAGAAATCTTAATTTAATACTAATGAGCCCACATGTAGGAGGTTTAAAGCCAGTCCACATTGTTGTTGTTGTTGTTTTTTTTTTTGAGTTTATTTATCTCTCAACCATTATGAACATATTCCACCTGATCTTCTATAGAGTAATCTCAAATTTGTTCTTAGGGATCACCTAATAAAATGATTTGTTGTGTCTATCATTTTTTCTGGCTAATAATATTTGAATATTTTTTGTTTATTTTTTTATGCTTTAAAGAATTGAGGAGAAAAGGCATATCTCATGCAATAGAAGAATTCCAAAGCTCAGGCTACCCTTAGGGAAGTCGAAGTCAGTGGCTTTTATAACTGAAAAGAAACACGCGGCAGGATTCCATTATATTAGAACACTTCAGAAAAGAATCACAGTTAGGCAATTTCCCTGCTCTGAATTGCAATGTAGGAAACTTTATGAAAATGACAATTGGTTCTATAATTTTTGTGTTTCCCTTTATCTCTGTTCTTGCCCCTCAGAATTTATCCCTTACTCCTTGCTCCATATACAAGCATTCATAGCTTTAGAGCTTCGGGGAAATATTGTTGTGCTTTATTTTTCA
Source organism: Crocuta crocuta (assembly GCF_008692635.1). Lineage (NCBI taxonomy): Eukaryota > Metazoa > Chordata > Mammalia > Carnivora > Hyaenidae > Crocuta > Crocuta crocuta. Next base: position 12,546,243 of record NW_027531917.1, on the reverse strand, counting down.
GTTTAATGAATTATATATGATTTTTTTGCATTAAAAATTTCTTTTCAATGAGTTATTTTATCATAGGGAGTCATTATTTAGGAACTTTTTTGTTTCTTTTTCCTTAGATCTTTTATCCCAAGTAGCACTCATTTCAAAATCTCTTTTGCTACAGTATTGCTATGTAATTTGATTTCTATGTTAGTGGTAAAAGCATATTCACTAGATGTCTTGCTTGTTAATTTTTTTTCATTTCACTTAATGCTTTTTTAAAGTCCTATTTCCAAAATCAGTGTACTTGAAATTAGTAAAGGATTAAGCAATCACTTATCCTTCTCTTATAATGAAAATGTAACCATTTGAATTTACAATAAAAATATTAACTTTGAGAAAAGTTAGGATGTTTACCTTTCAATTTCAATAAATGTTAGATTATTATTTATTATGAACAGATAAAATTTTGCATAATTATAAAGTACTTATTTTTCTCGGCTTAAATCTAAATGCATATGTTATTATTTCTTTTCAATATGATTTTTCTAGGTAGAGATTATGAATCAGGAATAAAATAGATCTATAGAGTTCAATATGTCAACTTTTAAGATTTACCTTTATTTATATTCAAGTATGTGATGTAATGAAAAGAGGTTTTTATCCTTAGGTAGAATGGCATAACATGTTAATGAATTGTCTTTTTTTAAGTTTATTTATTTATTTTGAGAGAGAGACAGAGAGTGCAAGTGAAGGAGGGGCAGAAAAAGAGGGATAGAGAGAATCCCACACTGTCTCCACACTACAGTGTAGACCCTAACATAGGGCTTGAAACCACAAACTGTGAGATCATGACCTGAGCTAAAATCAAGAGTCAGATGCTTAACTGACTGAGTCACCCAAGAATTTTTAAGTTTTTATATTTTTTATATTTCCATTGAGATAATTTTAAATATGAGTTTTTTATTCTTGTTTTTATTTTTCAACTAAGTATTTTATTTTATTGCACATAGACTCATCAACATATATTGAAAAGACTCTATAAGTGAGAGGGATATAGTCATTTTTGGCTTAATTTGAAGATGGTTTGTCAATATTCTTCATCACTCTCAGCAAATTATAGAAGTCACAGCCAAATTGAGAGAAAAAAATGACTTTTGGAAATTCCAAAAACCAGCTGTCACAAAAGAAAAAAACTAATAAAGGTATTTCTATTACTCATCTCTGAATATACATTCCTTCTACCTGACTTTCACCAAATTTTTATTACTGAAATAATTTATTTTTGGTTCAAACCATCTCTCAAAGTTTAGCTAATTAACTTTTAATTGATTACATAGCATAGCCTAGTATTTTAAATATATAGTATTCTATTGAATTATTATACCAATCTTACCTGAAGGAATCACTTTTCACATTTTACAGATGGAAAACTCAACTTCTGCAACATCATATAGCTTATAAAAGGCAAAGCTAGAACTTTAACCCTATCTTACTCCTACATCTTTTCACCTATGTCATACTACCTTCCTAAGAATCATATTAAAATGCACTCATATTTTAAAGCCTGGAAGGTAGGACAATGTAGGAAACTTCCATGTCTACACCTCAAAGGGATACTATGTACCAAAGACAAAGAACAGAGTAAATTGGAGATTGTACTGTCAAATGGAGGAAAGAAAACATGGCACAGTGTGGACTCTGACTTCACAGCAGGTTTCATGGTAAATGCTTTTTTCATCCAAATGCATTTTTATAGAACATTTTAAAGACGAAACTATCTCAATACTATTCACATTTTTATATTATTTTTAAAGTTATTTTTACGTTTATTTATACTAAGAGAAAGCATGCATGGGAGGGGCAGAGAGAAAGAATCTCAAGCAGACTGTGCTCTTCCTCTCAGAGTTTGACATGAAGCTCAGTCCCACAAACCATGAGACTATGACCTGAGCTGAAATCAAAAGTTTGATCCTTAACCAACTGAGTCAGCCAGGCACCAAACACTATTGACGTTTTAAACTGTATTATTCTTTGCTATGGAAGACTGATCTATATATTGTAGGATGTGTAGCAGAACCCCTGGCCTCTACCCACTGGATTCCAGTAATATCCCCTCCCCAAGTTGTGGAAATCAAAACAATTTACAAACATGATCAAATGTCCCCTCAAGAACAAACTTATTCCCAGTTGAGAACCATTGTTGTAGATGATTCTGAGTTTTGCTTTCTAGAGGTACTCATCTAAGAACTTCTTGGATAAACTATGGCCAGTCTTATTAACAATAGGGCGTCATATCAATCCTTTATGAAGATAATATATTCAAGCCCACTTGGGGACACCAACAAAGAAAGAAAGAAGGAAGGAAGGAAGGAAGGAAGGAAGGAAGGAAGGAAGGGAAAGAAAGAAAGAAAGAAAGAAAGAAAGAAAGAAAGAAAGAAAGAAAGAAAGAAAGAAAGAAAGAAAGAGAAGAAGATGGAAGGAAAGAGAGAATATAATGCAGATCCATGAAAAATATTTTTACAAGTAGATTATGTATTCAGAGTTTAATGAAATAAAGAGAAGCAAAGTAGGCAGATTGTCTGAGAGTGCCACTGGCTGGTGGAAGTGGGGTCAATTAAAACTGTGTGAGCTGAATATGCATTTTCATGTGCCTAATGATTTCTGAAAATCATTTGCTGTGATGCATTAAGCTAGTCAATTTAAAGAATGATTGACCAAAGGAAAGAAATTGCATAGCCAATAAAATTGATTACAAATTTGGAAAAAATTGAGCACCAATCTTAGAAAAGCTGTTTATGTGTTACATCCACAAGAAATATTCATTATGAAGTCATATTCACTGCATGCTGTTAATTGTAAATTAAGAGTATAAGATATGTGTACCATAGAAATGGATAACTTAAGACTGATAGGCTATTTTACTGCATGACTAACCAGACATTGATTTTAATGAGAAATTGAAGCTGCAAATAGGAAAGAAGCTTGTAGATAGTGGGTTGCATTTAATTTAAAATTGTGCAAAATCAGCTGCAGGTTAGCAGCTGGTCATTCCTGAAACACTTTATATTGTGACAGTGGTGTTGTATAAACTCAAACAAATATAAATCATTGTCTTAAGAGTCCTAAGGGATCTGGCACTATCCCTCCACCAGGACGTCTTCTTTTACAGCCTCATTACACCCGCCAGTGATTCATGGGTGTTAGGCTTGACTGTGAAGGGTGGAAGGGGCTGAGGAACTCAGTATGCTATATTTCAACCATGCAAATGAGCATATTTCTCTGGGACTCAAAGGCAGCACTTCTAAAAGAAATGGATTAATCTCTGTCTATTCCTATTATCCATTTGTTGAGATTTTCAAAGTAATACAAGCCCATGAGAAAGCATTCTCACTATGGCATTGTGTAGCATCTTTAAAGCTAGACATCAATTGTATCAAAAAGTACTCTGATGCGGGAGAAGCGAAGGGATAACAAGGGGCAGGGGCACTGTGCCTGGAATGTAAAGGAATGCACTCAGGTAGGCCAGGAGGGGTTCTAGAGCATAGTCTCTGGCCCAATTATGAGTCTGTGAATGGAATTCTTCCTAATGGGATAATGGAGGGTCTAGGAGACCCCTGACATCATACCGACAACAGCACCCTCTTTTCTCAGATTAGGACTACCAATTATTTCTCTAATTCTCTTTATTCTACGCTATTGTGGACAAGAATTTTTGAGGGGAAGGGAGATGCAAATATTCTGCTAACTACACTAACAGACAGTAAGCAAATTGAGAGAACAAAACTTTATTGGAGTCTGTAGATTGGTCCATTGTTCCTAGCATATTACAAGTGCGACAAAAAATATAATCCCAACCCTCTGAAAACAAAAATTTTCTTTCAAAATTAAACTAAACTTCTGTATTTAAGCATGAAGCATACTCCATCAATAAGATTATCAAAGCCTATTTAGGAAATCATATAAGCAACTCTTCAGTAAAGCATTTAAACTCAGCTTTACTGTAATGCTATTGTATCCCAGGCTACAGTAATATAGTTGTTATATTGTATATGAAATTAAATTTAAAAAATAAATAAATAGCTACAAAAGATAAATATAAAACAATTTGTTCACTTTTTAAAAATATCAAATAGAATTTCTCTGTGTCTAGAATACAAGTGATTAATAAGCAAATTAAACATTATAGATTATTACTAAAGATAGCATAGAGAACCATTAGTAAGAAGAAAATAGCTTTCTGTATTTCTGACAAAGCTTATGCATTTAAATACTAATTACTCATCTATTATCATTACCTAATAATACAGCAAGTGTAAAACAAATTTAAAAATATATGACCCATCTATGCTATTAAAAGATAGTGTCTTTGGCAGCATCAACATTCAAAATGTAGTTGTGAACTTAAAACTAGGCAAAATCACAAAAGATGACTTCCATAAATCAAATTTGCTTTTCTGATCCGATAGTTCTGATCTTTGGATTCATGTATTCAACTACTGATTGGTCATCACAACTTCCAGAGCATATGGATAGCTGAAATTTAATATGATAAAACTGAATTAATCAAATATTCTTCTAAATTGGCCTCTCCTTGAATATTTAATTTTTGGTACAACCATTTAGAGTAAGCTAAATCTGTCTCACCTTCTCTCCCAATCTGCTTAATCCAGCTAATCACACCTATCACCACTATCCTGTAGCAAGCCATCATTACATTTCATTGGTGGATTGATTACTAATGGGTCTTCCCAACTCTGGACTTGTTCTCTCAATACCATTGCTCCCTGTTGCAGAGGAAGCAAGCCACTCCCTTGCTTCAAAGGCAGCCTGCAGCTACAGAGAACCACCTGCAGTATAGCATCCTGAGTATACAACGTCCCATCCGTTGTTTTTACATGCTGCCACCTACAGTTTTACCCTCCACTCTTTCCAGGACACACTACATCATTTATAATTCTGCAGTATTTCTTTTCATCTTTTTCTTGTTTAAACATAAGAAAAAACTTGTGCCTTATCCATCTTGTATTCCAAGGAACTAGCATAGTTACTGGTCTGCAGCTAGTGCTGAATGATTATTGAATGGATTTTCTGATCCATTTTTACTAAGCCTAATGATGGTTCTGACATTATAAGAATACCACTTGCAGCTAGAGCAAATAATCTTCTAAATAATAGTGGTTCACCTCAATAGAAGCTTTTCGCTCCATCACCTAAGATTCCAGCGTGAGTGTTGCATGTCAGAGGGTGGTTTTTCATCATCCAGGATCCAAGTTCTTTCCATTCTGCAGCTCCTCCATTGCATGGGTTCTTGGACTCTGCTTTCAGTCAGCAGAAGAGATATGAAAAAATCGAGGATGAAAAACCTACCACTTCTTTAAAAAAAAACACACACACACACATTAGGAAGAACTAGTTATAAGGCCATGATTGAATGTTAAGTGGGTCAAGGAAATATAGTCACTGTCTGGGAATCTACTTTGACCGGAACTCTTCCCTGCGAAGATTTGGGGAACAGCTAGCCATTTCCACCACATGACTTAAGAAAGCAAAACATATGTATTGTATTTCAAAGGAAACTAACATTTTTTTTTCTGAAGGTGTTGGTAAAAAGAGTGAATTTCAGTTATCAGGAAAAGGCCCTTAGGTATATGTTTTTTTATTACCAACAATTCTGGATGGAATTTGAGGTAGCATTGGCATAGGGAGTGCTTTTCAAAAACAATTAAGGCCATGCAACTTTTGTTTGGATCTCCAGCAAATTGCAGGGCCTGCCCAATGAGATTAGGCATATGGAATTGCTCAGATGTCCCTGTAGTAATTACATCTCACCCTCTTAAAGACAGATGTTTTCCAGTACAGGGATAGCTGCATGTTTGCTGAAGCAGGTGGAGTGTCTCCAAACAGTTCTACTTTTCAGATACCACAATTTGGAATGAAGGAGGATGTCTCTTTTCTACCCTTCAAGATAGTCCCCAAATTTCAGTTATCAAAAACATTCTTTTTAAAGAAATTGCTAGATTTCTGCATATGAATATCAAATAACTGTATCTGCAATTGCCTGCACTCCCCCATTTGATATATGTGAAATTAAATGGAAAATTTGCCCAATAGAGATAGGCAGGTGCTATATAAACACATCTGTAGGTCATTTAGAAATTACTCTCATCACTCTTTTCATTAAAGTGACATGCATATATTTAGAAACTACTTTTCAAAAACCTAATGAAAGACTGTCCTTGATAACTTCTCTATATGTTCACCTATAAATCAGTATTAAAATCTTTTACATAATGAAAGGCACATTCTTGGTAAGGTAAAAATGCCAAGTTTCAATTCTCTCATTTTTTAAAATGTGAGCTAGAACGTTAACCTGCATGTTTACATCATTTATATATTTGTTGTCACTGAATGTGTATAAAGGTGCTTCCTTCACATTTCAGTTTTATACAGTTATGAATTGTCTAGAATCATATTTTTGCTAACATTGAGATGATTATATTAAAATGCAGAAATAAATACATGGTTAAGGGCATGTAAAAATTCATACATTTATGTCTATAAGGAACATTAAGTTTTTCATGTGAAGACTCTCAAGATATCTCTATTGAGTTCATTTTATATACTTTCAGCACATCATTTATGTTGACATGGTGTCATGGATAAAGTCTAAATTTGTGTATGAGAGGTACAACAGCTGTCTCCTGCCTGAGTACTCAAAGTTTCACCAAGGCTTATATTTTGTCCTGTGTTTGCGGAATCCCTAGCAACACCGTACAGGAGATGTACATAGATTTGTTAAAATAATGGATTTCTGTGATCATCTCACACCCAGTTTCCAGATTTAATCCTCCTTGTATAGAGTTGTATGTAAGGTCATTTCCTAGTGTATATATATTGAGAAAAGATGCTAATATGTATAATTTACTGAAATAGACATGTTGGAGGTAAACCAGTGAGGTCATTTTTATATTGAAATCCATGAGAAAGCCCATTGAAAAAAAGCATAATGCAAACAGAATATTAACTTCTGATTAAAACACCTGTGGATTCAATTGATAACATTTCATGTTGAACTGCATTGGAATTAAAGTCCCCAAACACCAAGCTCTTTTGTGTAGCCAATTCAGGAGTCTCATTTGAAAACCCAGTTTAGCCTTTATACAGAGCATGCACATTTCAACATATGTAGTTTTCTGTTATTTTTTTATGTAAAGGACTGTGATATTTTGATCCTCTCTTTTTATATGGATGGTAGAAGCATTTGAGAGAGACTTACAGGTGTATCTTTCTTTGGATGTTTTCTTTCTGCATTGCCTTAATGGTTATAATATAAAGCAAGTTAAGGGTACTTGAGGTTAACTATAAACCCTCCACCAGAATGGACATTGGAACATGGGGACTTGTTTATAAGCCTTTATTAAAAGTAATAGATTTTTCCAGAGAAAACACATATTGTGTGTGTATCGTTACGATGGTATTACTGTTTTGTGACTGAAAGGATAGATTTTTAAATAATATATAATCCATATACTGCAATTCACTATATTAATTCTTCTTTCTATAGCAAGTTTCTCTTTACCAATTAAATCTGCCGGTACCTAAAATAAAAATTATCACAGGACTGTGACAAAAATGGGTGTTGATTTCTCACTTTTAGTTCATTTTAAAAATCGTACCAGTTATATTTGAAGGTGAAAAGCACAAACTGCATTTTCAAGATGTGTTTTTCCTCAGTAGAATTATGTCATGAGGAAACACTGTGGATATCCATCAAAGTGAAACCTACAAGGACATAAGAGCTCGTTATTAGTGAACATTGTTTGTAACCTTCAGATGGCTTCAGCATTTCTGTCACAAAATGGCAAGCAGAATCAGAGATTAAAGCACATTGTACCCCTGATATTAACATCACTACATAAATTATGGCTTTTATATAAATCTAAAAGGAACTCTTTTTTTACTTTAAAACAATGAATTATTCCAGTCTCCAATCTTTCTAATAAAATGTTACAGTGAGTTCAAGTTCAGTTAGGTCAATGTTGGCTTCAGGTTAACATTATTGATTGAAACTTGCTAAAGCATCCTGGCAGATACAATGCAATCACTTCGGTCAGGAAACTAAGCCGAGCAACATACCCTTGTGGTTCCGATGCTTGTTCTGGATTGTATGCTTGTTCCTACTACAAAAACCTAGAAGGATGGAAAGAGGATTAAGTGTAGGACTTAAAAACATAGGTAAAAGGCAGAATGCTATTCTTTACGTCCTACTGAAAACGTTGGTAGCACACTTGCAATTAGATCTTTTATGTGTCTAAGAAATAGTTTTGACAAATGACTATTTTATTCTTATCCGTATGCTTAAAGTACCATACCTTTAAAATGTGTAGTATTTTGAAGGTTTTCAAATTATATATAATTCATGTTCATATATATATGTATTCAGATTATACTATATATGGTATATAATATATATTCTATACATTAGTACCTAGGCATTCTTTGTGAGTTAAGAATTTGGAGGGCTTACTCTTTCCTTTTCTTTCTTTTTTTTAAAAAGATTATTCCCTATTTTAAACAAGGTTGATAAGGTGATGATAAGTGTTGGAATGAAGGCTGCAATCTACTGTAATGGGAGAAGGCTTTTCTCTTTGCTACCCTGACTGATACAGTTAATGTGTGCATCTATGACCTTGACAATTTTCAACAAATGTATTTGAAGTAATAAGAACTATGCTTCAGGCAAAATATCATAGCAATCAAAACCTTTGGTGGTTAAATTGACTAAAAATATTGGCCTATTATTCAATTTATTTCATTTCTGTTAGTAATAGCCTTGGTTGACAGAGAGATTACTGGGTGCTTTCATTGAAATTTATGAATAGAATCTAAGTTTAAAGAAAGTAATCCGCTACTGATTTTCTGAGGGACATAAGATTAAAATGATATTCTTTGTATTGTTTACTAGTTATTTACTTGTGGAATGGTAAGCTACAGAGATGATATTTGAAAATATGTAAGCGGAAAATTCTTCTAACAGATGGAACATTTTGTACTCAGGTCAAGCACACATGTAGCCCTGATTATCCACTAAAATGGATAAACTCTTACATTTAAAAATTTAAACAGCACTATTTGAACTTTTTCCTCTGTGAGCAGCTCTCAGGAAGATGAACATTCCTATAATTGAAATCATCATGTGCATTCTGACCCTAATTGGTTAAGTTTTATATTAGGTGCACACCAAGCAATCATGGAAGCAATTATGGGCACTTGTCCTGGGGCCGCCCTAGCCCAGGTGCTGCTGCCTGATTGTCATTTGGTAATTACCTTAGTACTTCCCAACTACTCCTTAGCATCAGTTAAACGATGCAACATACTTCAAGTAAGTGAAGTCTCCTTGCAAGTACAAGTAAATACTTAATTATTTAGTTTGTGGCTTCATATAGGGGCTGTCTGTTCACCTGGAATGTGCAGATGTATAAAGAAAATGGTCTTCTGAAGAGACTCGCATGGAAGTCAAATTGGAGATGAAATTTTTGCGATTAGCCACACAGTTCCTTTTGAAATATGGGAAATACCTTAAATAATAGTGATGATAGAGGCATTGCCAACTTTAGGACTTTTTTCAAGTCTTTGAAGTCTGACTTTGCAGAACAGATTGTAAATCTCTGGCCCATTACACACCTGTGGAGATTTTGGTGTTTTATTTCTCTTGGGTGAAACTGCAGAAGCCCAAACCATGTTAATCACTGTCAGAACCAGTTGTATAAAATGCCAAAATGCAGTGAACCAAGGGTTTTATAATAAATATGACAATGCAGTCAGAATGTTGTTTTGTTAGGCTTGTTATTTGTGGTAATTTTTCATTTATAATCATTGAAAGGAGAAAGTTCTAAGGCTTTTATCAGAAAAATTTTAACCACAGGGGAGATGTCACCATATTGTATAAATAAGGCTCTAAGTACTTGTATAATAACTAATTCAGACAAAAATAAATAAACTAATTTAATAGTAGCATTTGCTTTAAATGTTTTAAAAATGCTGATTTAAGAAAAAAACCTCCAATATAAAATGCCACCACTAAAATTGTCACTGTATGAATGGTATATCATTCTTAGAAGAATTAATATTCTCACGTATTATTTCATACCAATCTTTTATTTTACTATCATTACTTTTATTTACAATTAAATCTTATATTTTACCAATTAGCAGGTATAATGATTGGAATATGAAAAATACTAGTTTTAATCTTCTCCCAGTGCTGTTATTTGAAATAGTTCATTAACTGGAGTTAAAATTATTATAGCTAGATTTGCTATGTCACTGACTTTTCCTTACATAGTATTCTGACATTCATGTTCAACTTACTTCTCAGAGGAAACATGTGCTGTGACAAAGAATAAATATATCATAATATATCATAAATTGATATGTCCAGTTAATGATGGATGATTTTCATACATAATATCTAAATTATGTTATATCCATTTTAACATTCATGCCTTCTGATAAAATAAATTTAATAATGTTAATTTTGAGGGAAGTCTTTTTCTATTGAATAACCACTTACCTAAATGTAAAATACTTTAAATGTACTTGCACATTTATTTCTTGCTAACCAACAATAACCAAAATGTCTTATGTTATTATTTCAGTTCCATAAGTATTTAATTTGTAACTATCAGACATCAGAGTAATGGACAGAAGTTATGCAAAAGATATAGAATACATTCTCCTGGGCTATAGATTTTTACTTAGAAATATAATAATGCCAAGGCTGGATAAATCACCCTTACTATGTACCTCTACAATGCTAAAACACTATTGTTATTGCCTGTTTACTGCTTGGAGACTTAAAATCGTAAAGTCCTTGGACATTGACCATGTTTATTCACAATTATATCATTAGCTACCAGGATAGTGGCTGGCACAGAATTAGAGAAAAGTCGATATAGTAGGGGGTGCTCTCTACCATATATATTTCTGGATTACTTTCATACTATATATAGTTTTAAAGTCAGCATTATATAGATATGCTATGCTGCTCAGCCTAGTTTCAGCCCTGTGACTTTGACTGAAAAGGAATGAATCTAAAATGAATGTGTGGTATACCAAACTTTGTTCACTCTCATGTCCTTCAGTTTCCTCATACATGCGTGTGAATACCACATAATTACACAGGACATATTTGAGAATCAGGAATCTGCAGTTAGAAACTATCTGAAATTGATAGCATGACCTTATAAAAAATGTGACAAGAGTTGGAATCACATGTTCTCCTCCTCATTCATAAATTGGGGGATGTTTAGACTACAGCATTGAAGAAATAATTGAACTAAAAAAACTCTAATGAATTATCCACAAAAATTAATTTAGGTGCATTTTTATGGCTTCACAGTGAAAATATATTTTCAATAATTTTAGCAATTACTAAAGCTATTATCATCTGAGTTTTGTGTATGACTAGATCTCTTGAATACTTATAAGTTTTCAGTTTCAAATCTCTGGGTTATACATCACTAACTATTGTTCAATGGTGATAGAGAAGCATTGTGTCCTTCACAGACCACTAGGTTCTGATGATCTAATTTCATCTTCAACAATAGTTACAAGGAAGAGCAAAAAATACAGTGTTGAAAGTGGTGTTTTAGCTATTGTACATGTAAATGATTAGAGGGGAGTGGGCTAAGCATTGTGTGGACCAACATTATTTCCAGACATTTCCTGGCAGTCAATTCTTGATTTTCCATGCTAATAGAGTAAATAGTATAAGATAGGGGAGATCTATATGTGAGATTCACATACATACCTGAAAGAAGCATTTTAGCTAGCAAGGAAACACTTACATTTATTTGCCTTATCCACATATGTTATATGCATATACACAACAATTCTAAAAATATAAATTAAAAATAAATACCTACATGGACCCTTTGTCCAAGCAGAACATACTTTATCCTGACAGTAAAGCTAATAGATTTCTAATGATTTTTATATAGAGTTTAGATAAATTCACCATTATTTCCCTAGTTAAATACTCCTCATTGTACTTCATCTGTATCTCAGTTGTCTACCTTATGTGTTGAGGTTGTAATACAATATCTGTCCCAAATCAATCTCCAACCCCTTCAGGAGAGAAAAAAAAAAAGGCTAAGTCAAACTTACTTCATCTTAGAGAAACTAAAATCTAATATAAAAATTATATTCCAAAGAGTTGTGATTTCTCTCTTTAGACATCCTTCTTTATTTTTCTAAATAATTGATAATGAACTTCTTTAGGACTAAAAATGTTACTGAAGGAAGACAGAATTTTTTAAAGATGTTAATTGTAATTAAAAAGTTAAGTTATTGTCCTGAAATCCCAAATATAAATGTGTATAAAGGTAAGATATTTAAAAGATTAATAATGGAGAATTAGACCAAAGATTAATAGTGGAGAATTGTTATATGTATATATGTGTTATATGTACTATCACATGTTATATGTATATATATATATATGTAATATATATATATAAATAATAATCATTTATTTATAAACAGTTCTTCATTGCTCTTTGGTCCAACTTCCTATCATTAATCTTTAAGTGTACTTTTTGACAAAGTAACCACATTCTCTAGGCTTAATTTTTTGTTTTTTCTAGCTTAATCGGTGAGGTTGTAAAATGACAATATTTTAAGGAGGTAGAGAAAAGTGCCTGGAGAATTCATATTTTGTATCACATCAGCCTTCAACAAATTCCTAAAGTGTTTCTGTGTTAAAGAAATAATAATTCCAAACAAAAGTCCTACGGGAAATCACTACTAGAACTGACCAAAGNCAATTTTAATGAGGCAAAATGTATTTTAAGATTATATATATTGATAGAAGTATTTTGTTTAAAGGAATAAAAAAAAAGAAATAGCAAAATCAAGAGATTATAAGAGAAGTTTCATTCTTGTATATAAAGAATTTCAAAAAGTAGTATGTCTGGGAGAAAACTATATATAGTCTTAAAATGTTAGTGAGAAAACTATATAAAGTCCCATAATATTAGTGGCTGTAAATGACAAATTATACCTACATTGGTCAAAATGTATGCATTTTATTTTTATATTCTTTGTAAGTACCCATTATAATTTCTAAAGATCATCTAGAGATAGATAGAGGGAAAATAAATTGAGTAGGATTTTACCATATAGATATATTGGCTCACATTTAAGATGTTCAGATATTTTTGAGTAAAATGCTAGAAATTATTTTGTAATACTAAATATCTATTTCCATCTCAGTAACCATAATGTTATTTTCCATATTTCTGATGGTAAAAATACCATTTAGTCATTCATTTATTCATTATCATTATCATATTGCTGAGTCAAATAAAGATAGCTACCTGTGTCCCTTAATATATAATTTCTAATCCCCAAAGCAACAGTGTGCTTTAGATATATTATTCACATTTTTAAGGTGAAGACATTGAAGTTCAGAGAAGCTAGGTGCTGTGCCAAATTAATGCCACTAATTAGTCATATAGCTAGGAATTGAAGCCAAACCTATCTTATTCCAACAATTGTTCCCCAATCAGGAGAAATTCTCTGTCTTCTCAGCTCCAAGAAAGGAAATGAAAGAATGATTTTTAGATTATATAAGCTAAAAATGAAAAATAAGCAAAACAAAACAAGAAAAGAAATTCATTTATATACTATTTTTTAATTACATAAGCTCTATGCCCAACATGGGGCTTGAACTCATGACTCCAAGATGAAGAGTCACTTGCTCTATCACTGAGCCAGTCAAGTGCCCCAAGAAATACATTTTGAATCAGAGATCAGTTCAACTGATTCCATGTCTAAGAAGAATTAATATGAGGATGCTTGGGTGGCTCAGTGATAGAGTATGACTCAGTTTCAGGTCATGATCTCATGTTTTCGTGAGTTCAAGCCCTGCATCAGGTTCTATGCTGGCAGCACAGAGCCTGCTTGGAATTCTCTCTCTCCCTCTCTCTCTGCCCCTCCCACACTATTGCTGTCTCTCTCTCTCTCTCAAAATAAAGAAATAGACTTAAATTTTTTTACAAAGTATTAATATTCAACATTCTCTTTTCTCAAATATAAATGTTTATTTATATAATTTATAAAATTATAAAATAATTGGTTCCCATTCCTTTCTTTAGATAATTAAGCTTTATTAACTTCTCCCAATATAAACACTTCAATACCATATTTCCTTGGCCATCATATGATATATGCAGCAATGATTAAATGGACGTGTGATTATTCTCTTATTTTTTATGTATTTCAATAACCACATTTAAAATCATCTAAGTAAATTATAATAACTTAGATGGGCACCTATTAATGATAAGTTTTTATTCTAAACATTTCATATGCGCACATAACAATTCTCATAGCAACTATATGAAATAGATACTATGATTAACTCACCATTCCCAGGTGCTTGGATTCCAGGTTGTCCACATTAGTTTGTTTCGTGCTTTAAGTTTTCTTATTAATAGACATGCTCTGGTTTGTCATACATGTCTTCTAAGTTACATGCATGTTACCTAGGTACACTTGAGTTTTAACATAACATTGCTAACTATATTCCAACAGATTTAGTAACTGAAATAATAATGTGATACTTTTAATACATATTCACAGCAGGGACCATGAAACAAGGTTTTTGTATAATTAGTAGCACAGTTAACTAATTGATTGATGAATTTAAACTACTTGAACTATCATCTTATTAATCGCATTAGAAATGTAGAAGGGAGGAAAAAAATTAGAGTAAAACATGTTAGGAATATAATATAAAAAAAAGAAAACTATAAAAAGAAATTGAAGCCCCTGAATATAATGGAAATCATTCAAAAAGCTAAGAATTTAATATTCTTGATTAAAAGGAAGAAAAATAAGCTGAATATCACACAAATTCTAAAAGCATATGTATTTTGAAATAGGATATATATGATGGTTAACTCTTTATTTTGAACTTGTTGGAGCTTTTTTAGTTCAATAGTGATGTCGCATCCTGATATGTTTATAAGGGAGAACATCGTTTGGTATCTCTATATTAAATATCAGAATGAGCACCCATGTTGTTTAAACTTTATAAACAACATTATTAAATCATTAAAGATGAATATTTTGCATTTAAGATTAAAAATATAATTTTAAGGAACATTTGAATTTAAAACATAATGCCACAAAGAAAATATTTTCAATGAACTAGAAGAAGAGTTGGTTTTTGATATCACGGAATTTAAAATTTCTGCTGAAAAATCATTTCTACTGAAGATTCCTTTAAGCAAATAAATATTTTGCAGCATTAAAGCATTTGTTTTTATATTACAGTCACCAGATAGATCCTTAAATAGAAAATACTTCCTACATAGGAGAATCTGCCCGAGCTTTCAATTAATTTGCTCTTATTTTCTGTTGTTTCTTTCTCCTATAATAAGAGCTTATTTATAATAATGAATATGATATTTGGTTAATGAAGAATGCATTGCATATTTAGAGATCTACATATTTATGTGACCTTCTTTTGTTCATAAATGCTAATATTTATTGCTTCTTTGTTGAGATTTTATTTTGTGTTTTGTGACAAACAAAAGTACAATTAGTGAAGCTGTAAAGTTCTCATGGTAGCTGCCTGTGTTCCCAAGATAGCAGCATTAGTGTCTACAGAAGCAGTTAATGCTGTTTATCATTAGTGACAGAGGCTGGGAAGGACCTTCTGTGGCTTTTATCTTTCACCTTGCCAACAGAAGTTGATGAGCTTTCTGATTTAAATTCATAGGTGATGCTCCAGGATTTATATGCACTTCACATGGACAAGCACACAGGTAAACCCATCGTGCTGATGGAGACTAATTAAAATCATCCTAACATTCTAATACTGGACATCCTTATGAAAACCATTACTTTATCCATATTTAATGCCATAGTTGCCCAATGAGAACATGAAATATAAAAGAGTTTGTAGAGGAATTTTCTCATCCATATTTAAAAAGGGTTTATTGTCTTATGAGTGACTTTTTTGTGTGTGTGTATAAAAAGTAATGGATATAAAGCACATTCTTATAATGAAAATAAAGTGTTTTTACAAATTTAAAATTTTAATAGTTACAGGAATTTTGAAGCAAAGCAAGACAATTCCAATGAAATGGCACACTTGAAGAGTACTGATTACTTTTTTTATATATAAATGCTTTCCAAAGTGTGGTCCCAGAGACAGATGCCAGGTATCCTAAGAAAATCAGATTATGAGGTCAGATTTATTTGGGAATATGAAATATAAAGTTTAAACAACTTTTCGCATTTGGCATTAAGTACAGAATGCTCCGTATTTAAGACAATAATGAATACTGTGATCCTTGAAAACTATAAGATGATATCTGTAGTTACTAAATTTTTCAGAAATCACTTCGAATGCCTTAGTGTTCCATGAAACAGTATTGGAAATATTCTATCACTGTTGGTTAAACACTAGGGTATTTTGAAATTTTAAATAGGATAAATCTCCATTCTATCACCCTTACTACTTTGAATGATTTTCTCTTGCCTTTAAAATAAAATCTAAACTTCTTACTATGAAACATAAAATCTTGTGTGGCCCAGCTTTGCTGTCTTTGACCTTAGTCAAAGTACATCACTGTGCCATATGCTTCAGACACTCCGGTGTTTGTTTTCCTCAAACATGACATATTATTTGGCGTGTCAACAGCCTTTCTTATTGTTTCCCCCCTGCGGGAGGACCTCTGCCCACCTCAGTGTCAATTTTCTCTATGCAGAGAGATCTTCCTCTCTTGACATTTTAAAACTATACTGTGTAGCACCTTGCACTTTCTAAAATTAGTTTCTTTTGTGTGTGTGACAGTAAGCTGTCTGAGGACAAAGCGTATCTATCTTGTTCACCATCAAATCCCCAGTACCTTGGATGGCACCTGCCACAAAGTAGGTATTCTGTACATATCCTTGAGTGGATATTCATGATTCTCTCATTAAAACTGAGGAAAACTGGGTAAGAGGGGAGAACTCCCTTTATTCTTTCATTCTATCATAAAGGGTGAATCCTCAGAAAAGATACAAAGTAAACTAAATCATTTATTTTCATGAAGTAAGTGACATTGACTAATATTTCGTAGTGACAATCATCAATGTTCTATAATGTTTAATGTATGATAAGGTGTTATTATAGAGCTATTGCTTAAAGATTATAAGTGCTATAAAAAGGAATGATTATGAAAATGATGCAGCAAGGGTTGGTTCACATTTATAATAACAATAGTAATACTGATGATAATAATAATAATAATAATATAAGCAAGTAGTTTCAATATCCAAATCCAACAAAAAAGTTTATTTTATAAATTTATTCCTTTATTTCAATTTCATGAAAACTGCTTAAGTATTTCTGACCAGAGGGGTACCTGGGTGGCTGTCACTTAGGCGTTGGGCTCTTGATTTCAGCTCATGATCTCATGATTCATGAAATTGAGCTCTCTGTTGGGCTTCACTGTGTGAGATTCTCTCTCTCCTTTTCTGTCTCTGTCCCTCCCTAGCTTGTATGCATGCATACACTCCCTTTCTCTCAAAATAAATAAATAAACATTTAAAAAAAGCATACCTGACCAGATAACACTGTTAGCTAAATAATATGGCAAAACTTGTCACACCAGATAGCTTTGGATGTATCTATAACTTATTTTTACAGTACTGTAATTCTTTAAATATAGCAATGCTATTTATTTTAAACTGTAGATTTTAGATTAAGGTAAAAATAAATATCTGGTGTTTTCCTAAGTAAGTGAAGAAAAATAACTTTGAAACTGAGGATGAGGTGTTTCATTTTCCTTGGGAACTGAGCTTAGTCTGAGAAGGTTTCAAGTCTTGAGAAATTTAAGCATATACTTTGGTTTTCATGTTCAGTTCTTAAAACAAGGCATTTTAATGCAATTTTGCTCTTGCTTTAATGATATCAGCTATATAATCTCATTTCTTTTTTTTGCAAGAGAAAAGTAACAGAGTAAAGAGAATAGCTTTTAGTAATAAGAAGACACTCCACAAATCAATATTATACCCTTAAAGGAATCTGAATTTACAGGATCAAGAAATTGTGACCCACAAGATTGTTTTCTTTTTTATCAACAAAAATACATTTTATTCAACTTGTTACGATTTTGGTGCTCCATCAAATTCATTTTGTACTATTGGCAAATATTATACTTAAAGATTAAAACAGTGGCCTTTATTCTATAACTGGAGTTGATGCCACATTCAGCTTTCATTTTTTTTCCTGTGACCCATCTTTTTCTCTAATATCTGTTTTAAAATGCACATTTTATGCAAGACAGCTTTGGCAAACCATTCCTATTTTTCAAACTGTTTGTAGATGTCAGCAGCAACTGAAAGAGTATATCTGAATAATATTTTGTTTAATGATATTCAAAGATGCCCCTTTCAAAGAATGGATCAAACTTCTTCCCCATATTCAAAATATCACCTTGATTTTTGTATACGTAACAGTTTATATGTTTATAATATTGTATAATATTTGATATATTCAGACATGTATTGATATAGTTTAATATTTTATACACAGTAATAAGTATACTATTATTCATACATAAACATTGATTATAAGTGGTATTCAAGTTTTCAAGAACATAAAGTTTTTTCTGACAAACAAGAAAAGAAGGAAATAGGAGAAATATGCCAGGTAAGACTGTACCAATGTTTTAGAATTATTACAGTTTGTAAAGATAATGTTAAAATGTTATATCAAAGATAATCACAAGATTTTTAACATATATAAAACGTAAGTATTGATATTTTTGTTTTATAATCCATGTGAATTTCAAGCTAAAATACCTTTTATATGAATCAAAATATAACACATAACATTATAACACAATTTTAGAGTATATAATTTAATGTGCATATATATTATATAAAGCTATTTTAATATACATATTTAAAGTGAGATTTAGTATGACTGCTTTGTTAAACTCAAGGATGTGCATGGGAATATATCAGTATATGTAATACCTTTTCAGGTCTATAGTTCATACCTCTTCTGTTTTTGAATTGGAGCACAAATACATTCATCAAATAGTTGGATGACAAAAATCCAGTTAAATCTTAACCTATTCATATTTTAATATCAAAGTAAGTATAGATATTTATTAATCATTGATGTTCTTAATTCTAGATTCCTACAATTCACATTTTCTTCTGATTAATATAATCAATTAATTTTCTTTGGAGACAGATGCTAAGATCAGAGTAAAACCATAAAGAGTTACAAAAAAGTATGCTATAAATCCATTCTAAATAATTAAAGGAAGTTAAAATAGCACAGTATAGCTACCCAATTAAAACTTGTAATCTTAAAAACAGAAAACAAGGGTAAGAGCTTCCAACCACAGGGGCCCCTGGGTGGCTCAGTTGGTCAAGTGTCTAACTTTGGCTCAGACCATGATCTCCCAGTTTGTGGGTTCGAGCCCCATGTTGGATTGTGTACTGACAGCTCAGTGCCTGGGGGCTGCTTCAGATTCTGTGTCTCCCTCTCTCTCTGGCCCTCCTTCATGCATATTCTGTCTCTCTCAGTGTCTCAAAAATAAATAAATGTTAAAAAAAAAGTGCTTCCAACTTCAAACAATATTTTAGAAAATAAATACAAAAGGGGAAGGTATAACTATGAAATCATTAAATAAATGAACGGAATTGGTATTTACCAGTAGATATTTGTATTTAATAAATACCTGTACCATTTTATTCTATATGTGAACATAGAACTTGTGTGTGTATGTGTGCGTGCGCGTGGATCAAATACTTAAAGAAGTAATAAAGCATGCAAAGATGTATATGGTCAATTGGAACTGATTTCTATAACGACATATTCTTCAGATTTTGGAATACAGATAACAGTACAGACAACTTACTGACTTTATTCTTAAGCTTTCTACTAATTTGGCATTACGTGCAGTTGATGAAAAGCATATTCGATTCTGTACCGAGTTTGTGAGACTTTGGCTTGAACCCTGGGGAGCTTATACTGATTTTAGAAGGATCAAACCAATAAGTCTGAATCATCTCTACTTTTTTGAAGCATAAAGCGTTCGTTGGCAATTTATTTGTGATGCTATAAAAACATATTTTAAAAAAGAGAATTAGATATATGCACTCCTTTTCATTAAAAGCCACATAGCATTTTCCCAAATGTCTGCCTGAAAAGAGGTATGATTTTAATGATAAAGTATTTTTGAGAGTTTATACTTTATCCAACCAAGTAAAATTTTGGTTTTGTCAGTTTGGGGTTGCCATAGGACCTCTCAGTGGGCTGAACAGTTTGTAGGGTGCAGGCCGAATCCTCAGCAAACAGGGATTGGTGCTGCTGGAAATCCCATATGCCCTGCCTTTTGATCTCCTCTGCTCTTCTACACTCAGAAAACCATGACCTGGATAATAATAAGGCAGTCAAGGAAAGAGTGCCGAAGGATTGCAGAAGACGAGGCCTTCTTCACTTGGCCTTCCCTCAGTTCTGGATATGATGGCTTGCGTCCCTGTTAAGGCAGGAAGGACTTTCAAAATGTTGATTGTGTTGCAGACACTTAATGAATATTCTGCTCAGGAGGGTGGAGGTTTGCAGAAGGAGGGCATAGAGTCACGTTCCACTCTGAGCCAGGCAGAGAAATGCCCTGGTCCTGGATTCTGCACTTCAAGGGATTAGGACTGTACTGTTGGTAATTTCAAAATCTTAATCTCATTACTTAAAATCTTTGTAAGTTTGAGTAAGTTATTTAAACATTCTTGGATTCAGTGTCCTCATGTAAAGTGAGGATAATAGCAATGCCTGCTTCCTGGGTTATTCGTCAGGATTAAATTAATACATTCATTAAAAATCCTTAGAACAGGTTTACCAAGTTTCAGGAAACAATAAATTGTAATCATCAATATCATCATCATCATGATTATAATAAAGCTGGTAAAACAACAACAGGGAATTTGGTCTTGGACCTATCACCAAAAAGCAAACAACTCAGCTTATTTTATTTCTGAAACAAGAAAATAAAGGCTTGTGTCTCTTAAACAATTGCTACTACTACTACCACAAAAATGAAACAACAAAATAAACACACACAAAACTTATTTAAAATGGGAGACCCCAAGACAGACACTTGCATTTGCTATGATCAGTGCTAAAAATTTAAGTGTGATCATTTAAAGTCAGCCTTGAAATATTGCATTCTTATGCTAAAAGAATTATTATGTAAATACACACATCCTTGGAGACTTATGTTTGATAATTCTTTATTTCTGAAACAAACATAAAACAAGTTAAAACGGCAAGAATAATCCAAATAAAAACAGTAAATTTTTTCCAAAACCAGTTCAGTTCATTCTAGGCTAAGAGTGGCATTAGCAAAGAAGTGCTTAGATAGATTCTTGGATGGTCTGTGCTTAAAAGAGCTCTCTGTCAGATGTAAACAACAAGGGTGAAGCTAGGTCAGGAGGTGCATAAGGCAGTAAACAATGGATAGATCTCTTAGGCAGAGACAGAATGAAATAACGTGAAGGGAAAGCCAGGTGTATGGTTGAACTTGTAGGGGAAGACAGATTTTTTTCTTCCCTTCTAGGTTTTTTGACTGATCTAATAATTAAATTGACATAAGACAGATCAACAGGAGAAAAACAGGAGAAAAATTTAATTTCAGACATATGAGAGCTCATAAAAATATGAGACTCTCCAAGGTCAGCAAGATGGAAGCTTTTATACTTTTTAAACAAATAAACAATCATTTGTAAAGGGTTGGATCTTGGAGTAGTAAATAACTAAAGAGGTAACAAAGTTTGTTTACATACTTCTTTGCTCTGACTACTCTCTGATGATAAGGATGTCTTTTTACGTACAGGTGCACGGAGGGTAACCTTCACATGGCAAATTTATTTTCTGCTTTCAGGGGAAAATAAGGAGGGTCAAAAAGTAAAGAGAGTCAGTGTCCTTCTTATTTCAGTTATTCCTTAAGTGACTTTAATTTAAAATATTCAATATGCCAAAATGGCATATTTTAGGGCAGCTTGTACTGAATCTCATCAAGCTCTATTAAAATTATATAAAAATAATTTGCTTTCTAATCTTTATTTTACTTTCTGACTCATGGTTACTGCATATTCACCTGGTATATAATATTCACTGCATAAAGCATGGTATATTTTTTTTTTTTTTTTTTTGTATTGTTTTTTTTTTTTTTTTTTTTTTTTGTCAAGGTATCTATTTTAAGTACATTTGTTTAAAAATTGTTCCATAATATATTTGGGAATGATGTGGGTTTTGTGATAAGATATAGTATAGGAATATATATTTAAGTCTACTAAGTAAATTACTGTTAATGATAGAAAATAAAATCATTGGTATTTACTAGTGACTTAACGTTAATAGTGTAAGAAAAAGTCAAGTAATATGGAAACCAAATATCTGGCAGTTTTAAAAGATGAGAGACAAGTTTTGAATTTATTTTACTTCTGTATTCTATTAAAAACTACATCAATTGAACTATCAATATTTTTAAGTACAAAATTGAGGCATAGTTATAAAAAATCATCAGAAAAACACTATAGTAATATTCTAAGCATTTAATATATAAGACTAGAATATTTTTGTGTTATGGTAAATAATTCTTTTAATAAAATGTTTCACACATAAAAGTGTGTGTGTATATATACATACATATATATACATATACATATTCATGGTTTAAACTTTTATAGCAATTTCATGCTGTATATATTCTTCAACACTTACATTTTTTCTTTCAATATTTCATTTTAGAGATTTTCCATTCATTTATTCATTAATTGATTTTCACTGCTGTGTAGTATTCTGTTTAATGAAGATAAACAAGTTACCACAGTTGACTTATCCATTCCTTCTTTGAATTGTTTCCAGATTTTTTTTTCCTTTTAAAAACTCTGCTTCTCTGAAAAGTCTTATAAACGTTATGTCTATGTGGTAATTTACAGGAATACTGTTGTTAGGTGAAATAATATATAAATTTTTAAATGTATAGGATAAAGTCAAATGTGTTTCAAGACAATAAAACTAGTTTATATAGAGCGGCTATCTTCCATAGGCTATGAATTTTCTTTTTATGTTACAATCTTTGATAAACATATGTTTTAAATCCCAATGTAGTGGGATTTATTGATCATTTTCCTTTTTCCTTCAGGAAAATACTATATATCCAGATGAATACAAATGTTTTCCTGCATTTCCTGATAAAAGCTTTATTTCTTTGCAACCACACTAGCCAGTGCAGACAAGAAACAATATACTGAGCTTTCCAAAACAAAAGCAATCTCTGTTAAGTTTGTGGGTCGAGGGAGCAGGAAGGGGGAGTGTATAGATTTGCTGACAGCAGGAAAGAGAATCACAGACACGGCCTATTTGTTAATGTGTGGAAGTGCATGTCCAATGGCTTTACGCAAATAAATAAAACTTAATCATGGATACGTTTTGGTAAATAACTTGTTCATCCTTGTTTTATGAGGTTGGGCTATGAAGTAGTAAAATCTATCAAATGAATAATAGCACAGGAAAGAATTGATTTTTTTGGCAGCTTCACATTGTTAAGAGCTATTTATTTGAAAGATCCCCCCTCTTTTTTTCCAGAGGAGAGAGAATGTATTTTTTTTAATTATGTGGAACATTGACTTTTTTGCAGCTGAAAATATCTTGTAAGAAACACTTCACTATTTTACAGGTATTTCTATGTTTTGGACAGAGAATATTTTTGAAAAACTGAATATATTAAGATTGTGTAAATTGAACAACAAATTCCCCTTGACTTCAGAAAAAGATGTTATTCTTTTTTTAAAAAAAAAATTTAAATATTTTTTAATGTTTTTATTTATTTCTGAGAGAGAGAGAGAGAGAGCGAGCAGGGGAGGGTCAGAGAGAGAGGGAGACACAGAATTTAAAGCAGGCTCCAGGCTCTGAGCTAGCTGTCAGCACAGAGCCCGACGCGGGGCTTGAACCCACAAACCGTGAGATCATGACTTAAGCAGAAGTCAGATGCTTAACTGACTGAGCCACCCAGGTGCCCCAGATTGGGTATGTTATTCTGACATAGTTTCTACTGTGAGTAATACACACATTGATTTTGTATGTCACATTTGTAATCGCATTTTAAAAACACATTAAGACATTCTAAATTGTATTAATGATGTTAAAAAAAAAAAAAAAAAAAAACCACAGCCCCCTATTAGAACTAGTAATTGTTGCAGGACACAACATCAACATGCAAAAATCATTGATGTTTCCATNATGGCAATCCCTAAGTTAAGGCCCTGAGTCAGTAAATCAAGGTAACACCTAGCCTAACTGCACTTTCACCCCTCCATCCCCAGGAATGTAACCTTTAACCAGTCAACATGACATTTCCTGGTCAATTCTAAGAAATTACCTTAGATCACTTTTGCTCCATTTAGGAGGGGTTGCCAAAACAACAGATTCCTTGCTGATAAATTCCTTTCTTTCTTCTTTTCTTCTTCCTTCCTTCCTTCCTCCCTTCCTCCCTTCCTCCCTTCCTCCCTTTGTCTCTTCCTCCTTTCCTGCCTTTAAAAACCTTTCTTTAGTTGAGTATAACTCCCTTCTACTTGCTAGACAGGATGTGCCAGATCCATGGATCTTTTAATAAAGCCAATTTAGTTATGCAAATTTATTCTGTTGAATTTTGTTTTAGAACAATGATTATGTTTAAAACAAGTAATATGATCAATGTTCATGTGAAATATTGTGTTGTATGGGGTTGCTTTTCTTTTTGACGAGCTGTTGGCTGAAGGAATTGTTTTCTTAACTATGAGATAATTTATTCGCACCCTTGCAGTGGTGATCCCCTGACTGTAAGAAACAAAGTCCACAGGTATTTCAGGAGTGATTCCATACCTGGAGAAGCAGCACAGATAAATTCAAGGTAGCTAATTAATTTGGAAGACATTTTAGGCAGTGGTTAATTTGAGCGATATACCCTTAGTAAACTTCCATAAACTAGCAGAGATCATGGGGTGTGTGATCCCCTAGAAAAGAGGAGAATAGAAAAGCCTAAGGTGCTAAGGAAAGGAGGGACCATCTGGAGAGCAAAGTGAAAGGTAGATGTGAGAAAGGAGCGACCAGACAAGACACCTGAGCAAGCTATGGAATATGAAATAGAGGCAATATGTGGATGCTGTGGATGTCCATTTCATTTTTTTTTTAATGTTTTTTGTTTATTTCTAGGAGAGAGAGAGAGAGAGACAGCGTGAGCAGGGGAGGGTCAGAGAGAGAGGGAGTCACAGACTGAAACAGGCTCCAGGCTCTGAGCTGGCAGTCAGCACACAGCCCGACGCGGGGCTCGAACCCACGAACCGCGAGATCATGACCTAAGCGAAAGTCGGACGCTTAACGACTAAGCCACCCAGGCGCCCCTGTGGATGTCCATTTCATAACTGAGAGGGTGTCTCAGGGTTCATCCTATGCCATGTGGAATATTCATTGTAGCTGAAATACGAGAACAGGCTTTCAAAACTTGACTGTGACTTTTTAGCAACAACAGTATGTTTGCGGACAAGGTACTGAAAAGTTTTAGTGTTGTAGTTGTTTTAGCTAGCAACTAGCAATTGCAATGTCCCAGGGTTGCAATGATAAAGGAAACAGATAATGGAGTCAAAAGCACTTTGAATACTCACTTTTGCATAATGAAGATTGTTATTGAAAAGTGGGAGGGTTAGTAGAGGGGGGAGGAGGAGTACAAACTTTGATTCGGAAAATCTCCGCGTTTCCCAGAAAACACAACAAAGCCTGGGACAAAAATGCTTACTTATTCATAGCCACTATGTAGCAGAGAGGCCTCCTTCTCCAATATGGAATAAAAATTATAGCCTTCAGTACATTTGTGTCTTCCTTATTCACTGTCTCTAGCTCTACCCTCACCCCACAAATAGTAACTGTTTCACAGGGAGCACCTGGGTGGCTCAGTCGTTTGAGTGTCTGACTTTGGTTCAGGTCATGATCTCATGGTTTGTGGGTCTGGGCTCCTCACTGGGCTCTGTGCTGACTGTTTAGAGCCTGGAACCTGCTTCAGATTCTGTGTCTTCCTCTCTCTGCACCTCTCCCTATTCATCCTCCTGTCTCTGTCTCTCAAAAATAAATATTGAAAAAAATTAAGGGGAAAAAATTCCTTGGGTAGACCACACCTACGACTAAATTTGTGGTTCCTAAAGCAATCTCCTTGAATAAGGAGTAAGAATTACTTACTGTGGCAGTTTTGGTTTAATGAGAGCAAGCAAGCTCTGTGGTTATGATGGAATGACTCCTAGAGTCCCTGGAACAAAGGAACACAAATTAAGGTTCTGTAGAAAGTAGCAAAGAGGGAGTAAACCTGGCCAGGTATCAAATCATGCTCACTAGGCTATAGTTAGTGATTTTCTCCCCAAATCACTCATATGGTTCTGATATCATATTATAGTTGACTATTGTGTTTTACATAGCAGCCTTACTGCAAATCTTTGTTGTAAGGAACTGTTGTAGAAAAAATAAATACTATTTAGTATAAATAAAATGAAAGAGAAATAAAAATCTCTTTAACTCAATTTAAATTATCTACTTTTCATCATTTTGCTACCTAGAAATATAACTCTATTACTTTCTAACAGAGTTATATGCTTTTGATTTAGCTGAAGTTGGTGTATATTTAGTTTTCAAGTGGTAAATATGTGTTGGGACAGAATTCTCTCCCCCTCCACCCTCCTGGTACTGCCTAATAAACAACTTAGTGGTTAAAACACAAATTATTTATAAACTTTTGAAAGACAGGCTCTTCAAATGAAAATTTATATTAACTGGCTCTATATTTTTCATGCAATTTGATGTATAAAATATGGAAAAATTCAAATTTGTATTTTATTAATTATGTAGGTTCACTATATTTTGAAACACATAGAATATTATTGGTATTTTCCCAGATAATTAAAAATTCTGTCATCACCCCCTTTAAAATTATTCCTTTTACTTAGTGTATGTGATTTATGGAAACTGGAATTTAAAGATGGAAGCTTAGATCTAGCACCTGAGTTGCTGGAGTCCACATAGTTACTTTGCTTTTGTTTTACAAGATTCTTTGATTTTCACTTTTGGTTGCTGAACAAACTATTAATGTTTGAATCAGATCACCTTGCAGTTAAGAAAATTCAGGAGAGAAGTAGTTTTCCAGAGAGGAGCTTCTCTGAGAATCTTTAAAAAATATGGGTGGCTTAGTTGGTTAAGTGTCCAACTTCATTTCAGGCCACAATCTCAGGATTCGTAGTTTGAGCCCCGCGTTAGGCTCTGTGCTGACAGTACAGAGCCTGGAGCCTGCTTCAGATTCTGTGTCTTCTTCTCTCTCTGCCCCTCCCCCTGCTCACACCCTCTCCTTACCTCAAAAAGTAAATAAACATTAAAAACTTTTTAATATGGTTTTAAAGTTTCATAAGTCATCTTTTAGGAAAAACTATATGTGTATATGTGTATGTGTATCTATATGTATATAATATAAGTGACATCTTTTTGAGTTGACAATACTCCTCACTTTAATATCTTTTTTTAGAAAACCAAAGAAAGCTATGTATTATATGAAATATACAACCCTATTGTATGCTATTTCTGATTATGGGGTACAACATTTGCCAGAGTGACTGATGTTTTAGCTGGTCTGGCTTTCCCATAGCCAGGAAATTCTGGCCAATTAAGGAGGAAAAGGAAGAACCATCACTCAAATCAAAATTGACGACCAACCCACCTCCACCATTAAAGAAAAAAAAAAAAGAAGAATCATATTTGTCCATCTGGTCCCTTTTTGAAAGCATCAAGTGCTTTGATTTTTTCCCTATGTATGCCATACTAACTAGTGAGTATTAGAAAAGATTTTACAGTAAATTGCTTTCTAAAGACAAGATATATTTTAATGAGAGCACTTAACCTAGACCCACTAGGGAAACTGAACAAATGGAAGTTCTGATATCCTTTCCCCTGTGACCTGAGAGAGTTAATATATCTCCCATGACACTGAGGTATTTTTTCAGGTGTTATTTAAAACAAAGTCTTCACATTGATTCTTTCATTTAGAGCTAAGCTTTGGCATGCCCTCTTCTAGGCATAATACATCACCCAAGTACATTTCTAGTGTACTATAGAGTAATGGGGTTGATTAATCATTCAAAAATTATTCTATAAGGTCTACTTTGTGCCCATAATTTTGCTAAGTGAAGTACTCATAATCAGAACAGCGTAGAGAGCATATTGTTCAATGTAATTGTTTCAATAATACAGTGTTGTAAGTAGTATAACAAGTCGTGTGTAAAATGTCAGGGCAACATTGAATGATTCAATATGATCTACATTTTAAAGGAGGTTAACATTTGCAGAGATAGAGGAACACCTAGTGCCTTGGAGTTGTGGGTGACTTAAGACTGTATCTAGGGGTAAAACAAGAAGTGTATAGATAGTTCAACAGAGGCACCGATTATAAAGACGTAGGCAGAAAACTGAGATTTATTTGTGAGACTGAGACAAAGGTGGAAACACCTGACAAGAACAATAAATGTTAAAAAGAGAGTAATACAAGTTGTAATTATCTCCTGAGTATCTAGAATATAACAGAAGTGCTTTGTATTGCAATTCCTGTCAAACACAACTGTATAGGATAGAGATGAGTAGGGCATATAGAAACTAATTTAATGTGAAATGACAAGAACTATATTGATCCAAAAGGATTTTTTTTTTACTTTTCTTGAAATCTTACTTTTTCTCTGATTGAAAGGAAACTATGGAACTTTCTGAGTTGATATTAATATAGTAGAATTTTTTATTTGTGAGAAAGTTAATGGCCATTTTGGGTTGTCCTAAATACATGGTAACAAGCATGCAGGAGGTGATATGTATGTTAGATCCTAAAAATAACAGGAATAATTTCTAGAAGAAGTTGGGAGTGAATTTGAAGATTTAAGAAGTATGTGCACAAGATATATAGTAATAACCATGAAAATGGATGGGATGGCAAATGATCAGTTATAAAGAAAGGAGAAAAGGGACAAAGGAAAGACCTTGAAAACATTTATTTGTAGAGAATGGGAAGAGGGTGGGAAACATTTTAATGATCAACAAAAATATAATTAAAAGAAAACCGCTTGTGGTGCAGCAACATGGAACCCAGAGAGGCATTTTGAAAGCAAGGTAGTAGCTGGGGTGCCTGGGTGGGTCAGTCAGTTGAGAGTCCGACTTCGGCTTGGGCCATGATCTTGCAGTTCATGAGTTTGAGCCCCACTTTGGGCTCTGTGCTAACAGCTCAGAGCCTGAAGCCTGCTTCTGATTCTGTGTCTCCCTCTCTTCCTGCCTTTTCCCTGCTCACCCTCTGTCTCTCTATCTCTCTCTCTCAAAAATAAATATTTTAAAAATTTTTTTAAAAAAGAAAAAAAAAACACCCAAGGCAGTGACCAACAACATAAGACAGTGCTGCAGAGATAGTAAAGAACATTAATACTGAGAACACTTTTATCTGGCTCAATTAATATAATGTAACAAAATAATGGTATCATTTATTAAAGGCAAGCATAGAGAATATATAAATGGTGGATCACCTAGGAAACTAAAGGATTTGAACAAACCTGAAATTTCATTATTTCAGTTTTTTGATGGTGAAGGAATGAGATGCATGACAGCTTGAAGTAATAGAAGTGTTTATGTCACAAATGAGTTTTAAGGAAGTGCATCAATAGGCTTGAGGAAGGCAGTCACTTAGTAGGAGATATTAAGCAGAACATGCATAAAAAAGGAGAAATAATTTCATGAATACGGTTTTGGCTAAAGGAGAAGATTGTACTATTCTAAACACCTAGACTATAACTAGAGTGAATAAAATAAAATATATAGAGATTTAAAAAAGATTACTTTAAAAAAGTTAGGGATACCTGGCTGGCTCACTTGGTACAAAATGAGCCTCTTGATCTCAGGAACCTAAGTCT
The DNA here is from genome assembly GCF_008692635.1 of Crocuta crocuta. Taxonomy (NCBI): domain Eukaryota; kingdom Metazoa; phylum Chordata; class Mammalia; order Carnivora; family Hyaenidae; genus Crocuta; species Crocuta crocuta. The sequence goes on along the minus strand of NW_027531917.1, from coordinate 12,516,243 downwards.
GAGCCCCACTTTGAATGGAGTGATTACTTAAACAAAAAAGAAAAAAAAATAGATTAGCTGCTGGAAAAAACATTAAGTCTCATTAAGTATCTGAGATTTGATCTCAAATAAAAATGTAGCTCTCAATGGAATAATAACTATTTTATCATATTTTTGTTTTGTGTACCTTTGTGTATACTATCTATAAATATGCTTGATATAATTTTATAAGCAGAATACCCTTTCTTCCATGTAAAAAAATTTTAAGTTCTTGAAGTAAAGAACTATTTTCTGCCCACATTCTTATTGTCTGAAAGCTTACTTCAAACCAGGTGTTCTCATCTTGAAATTGGGCTTTCCAATTTCTGCTTTCCCATTATCTGGAGTGAGCCAAACTGACGTTGAGGGCTCATTCCTTCATACTGCCAAGTCTACTCAAGACTTAGCTAGTATTTTATCCTTTTTTTCCTATATGTATTCTATATATTATATTACCATCATAATCTATACTCAATATCTTATATGTACTCTATATTTTATATTCTAACTCAAGTTCTAATCTTTTAGATTCAGAAGATACCATTTGCATTCCTCAGAGTTTTCTTTTATCAGGATATTACAGTAACTGAAGAAATATTCTATATTTTCTGATTCTTTTTAACAACATTTTCTAGTAAACTATTTTCCCTTTTGCCTCTTTATGATTGTATGTGTTATAAAAATACTAGATCTCATGCAGCCTGTGTGTGAATGGAAAAACAAAGGGTTATCTTTGAAATTTCAAGGCCAAGTATGTAGCACTGACTATTCATTTGATATTTGCAAAGTACTTTGACAATAAATACATTTCATGTTATTTCTACTTTTCCTATTTAATGATTTTCTGAAGAGAATTGTTAATAAAAGGGCAAGTAAATATTAAAAATGTATGCATATTTTACAAATTCTTATAAAAGAATGAGTCAGCATTATGATTTCTGAAGCCTACTTTGGCATGGTAAATCAAACCTGTCCAAAGGCTTGTAAGCAGGAATTAAAAAGATGATAATAAAAGTACTTAAAATGAAAAATAAATTACAAAGGTTTAGATTATACATTTGTTTTTCAGAAAATGCTTATTTAACAAATATCCAATGTAAGATTACATGCTAGACTAGGAGACATAATTTTTGAAAGTATTACAATATAGTTCATTTCATTTCACTCTGAAGAAGTAATCAAGGCTATTTGGCTTTACTTCCATTTTTAAAACACATAATCTTGAAAATCACTGGTTAGTTCTTTGTCAATGCTACAACGTAATCAATTGCTCTTCTACCATGAATCTTCTGGTTGTTGTTTTTTTGTTTTTTTGTTTTGTTTTGTTTTCTCTCCTTTCCAAGGCATTAAAGAAGAAAATCACACACCTTGTTATGTATTGATGCCTGTATACATCCATTAGTTCAGTCTGCCCCAAACTCTCTTAGAACAGGAGGACTGAAATGAATGACAAGCAAAGTAGAGGGACTTTCAAGTAAAAGTAGGGACTTGACCTTGTTTGTAAATGGCATACTTAAAGGGAAATGAATAGTCCAGACTTAAAAAGACAGAAGAGACACATTGGAATTATACTATATGCTATAATGTTGGCATTAAAAAGACAGGAAAAGTCTCTTGGTTTAAATGCCAATCAACCAGGCAGTTCTCAGGGGAGTATAATCTACCCCTTTAAATACAGATCAATCATGTATTTCTTTATGTATTCTTTTTCTGAGAACGTGATCTGTTCAGACCTTTTAGTACCTGCACATGCAGAAGATAATCACTCCCTAGCCATTTGGATTAGTTGCATCAATACTGATTATCAAAAGACTGGTGACATTGTGGCCAGATCACTCTCAAATCCAACACTATGAAAGGATTTCGTCTACAATGATTTTGAGAAAAGAAATATCAGGTTGTTGGGTTTTGTGTGTGTGTGTGTGTGTGTGTGTGTGTGTGTGTGTACACTTACGAATGACATAAAAGCTATTCATACAAGTTGTCACATTTTGAATGGATATTATCATTGAAAAAAGAGAAAATTAGTAGCTGTAAAGAAAAAAGACATTAAATTATTGGTAGAACAGAAGAATATTTCTGCAAAACAGCTTAAAAACATAACATAATAAAGATCTCAGGACTTTGGAACTGCACTTCTAAAAATTCAGTATGGTTGAAGGATTGAGCCAGGTAACCATACTTTATTACATTCTGTCCTAATCTATCAAAAATGATCATATTTTAAGATAAATCTTTATCTTTAAGATAAATTTAAGATGTCCAAATCTAATATTCAACGTAGAGAAAAAGGACTGTAGATATCCCTTTCACTCATACAGAGGCTTTTACACTTGGTAAAGCCAAAATAACTTTCTTAATAGATGTTATAATAAAGATACATAACTGTGTGATACAGACTATGGGAACAATCAGTTACAATGACTATCAATTTATTTCAAGCTGAGACAAAAAATCACCAGTATCTTAGTTGGTTCTTTGGAATCTACAAAATAAATTTAATTTGTCCTCCACGTGACAGCCTTTAAATATTTTAACAGGGTTGTTATGAGTTCTCTAAGGCTTCTCTTCTTTAAGCAGAACATGTATCTTCTTAATTCTAATAACCTTTCCACTAATAACTGTTAGTTTTTTATTCAGTTTCAAAAGTAGCTCCCCAATTTAGAACAGTTCTCCAGATTGGGGAGTCTGGGTAGTTCAGTAGGTTAAGCGTCTGACTCTTGATTTCAGCTCAGGTCATGACCTCACAGTTGGTCATCAGATCCCTGCCTTGGAGATCTCAGTGAGAGTCCCATCTTGAACTCTACACTGGGCATGGAGCCTGCTTAAAATATTCTCTCTCTTTCTCTCTCTGTTCCTCCCTTACCTGCTTGCATGCTCTCTGTCCCTCCCTCAAAACTAAATAAACTTAAAAAAATTCTCCGTAAATTCTGGCCAGTATAGAATAAAGTGATGTTATTTCTCTCCATGCAAGAAATCTATTAACTCTCTTTGTGGGCAGCTTAATTTCATAATAATACTTAATGAACTTAGAGTCAATTGAAATCCTGTGGCTTAAAAAACAAAACAAAACAAAACAAAACAAAACAAAATGAAACAAAACACAAATTACTGTTCAGTCAGCTTCTCCTCATCTGTAGTTGTGTAGCTAATGTTTCACTTATCCGTGTGGAGGTTTTCATATTTATCCTTATTAGGTATCATTGTTGTAGATTTTGGCTCATCCTTGTACCTTACTGAGAATTATCTAGACAATGATCCTGTACTCCATTTACCACATTGAGAGTTAATAGGGTTTTGATCACCTTGCAAAGCTCAGTGTCATGAACAGTTTCTGGGATGGAGTGTGCAAGTTGAGCTGAGTATAGGAAAACTGGAAGCAGGGTTGGTTTGAAAATAATTGTTGTATGGGGCACCTGGTGGCTTAGTCGGTTATGCTTCCAACTCTTGATTTCAGCTCAGATCATGATCTCATGGTTTGTGGTTCGAGCCCCACATCAGGCTCCACACTGACAACTCGGAGGCTGTTTGCGTTTCTCTCTCTTCTCTCTCTGTCTCTCCCCTGAACACTCTCTCCCTCTCACTAGAAAAATAAACTTAAAAAGAAAAGAATTGCTGTAGTCCAAGTATTAGATTAAATAGTCTTAGACCAAGATGATAGTCGGAGGTAAGACTATGAAAGAACGGTAAAATTGTATATTAACAAAACTGAGGGACTTACTAGATATATGTAGTAGGGAAAAGGAATAAGTCAAAAAGCTACTCTAAGGTTTTGAGTTAGGATATTTAGAATCTGAGAGTTAATTTTTACAGATAACACATTTGACTACAGGGAAAGTGTGAGAAGAAGGATGAAGGTTTTGACTTAGATATATTGTTTTTGATGTGATGGTGGAACAGACATTTAAACATTTCCAGAGCACAAAAAGGTGATGAGAGAAGGCTTTCTGAATTAAAGTGAATGTTAATGATAGATAGTTGATAGCCATCTATGCAGAAATTATAGCTGAAGCCCAGAGATGGGCTCAAAATTTTCTAAGAGCTCTAGATTTTCATAAAATTATAAATTCAGAAAAAATAAAATTATATACTCAAGAATGCCAGAAGTTGTATACTAGCCTAGGTAGAAAAAAATTTTTAGGTTCATTTTTATTTATCTTGAGAGAGAGAGAGAGAGAGAGCACCTGAATGTGAGGGAGGAACAGAGACAGAGAATCCCAAGCAAGCTCTGTGCTGTCAGCGTAGAGCCTGACATGGGGCGTGATCTCACCAACCGGGAGATGATGATCTCAGCTGAAATCAAGAGTTTGGACACTTAACTGACTGAGCCACCCAAGCTCCTCTAGGGAGAAAAATTTTAAGAAAGCTCTCTGGAAACACATGGAGGAGTTAAGATACTTAGAAAGAAATCAATTGATACTGAAGAGAACATATTGAACTTGTCTTTCAAGTGTTTTGTTAGTGGAGTCTTCAGATATTAATTTTAAAAGATTCAAGATAAATTGTAACTTCTTTTGTTACATAACTCTCCATTAACTTATTTTTTTAAATGGTGACATATTTGCCTTACTTATTACTATAACATTTTATTTTCAAGCTTTTATCTTTACAAAGCTAAGCATATTATTGTGCTCCTTAAATTAAGTTTTATTATTACTATTATTATTATTATTTTTATTTTTTACTTTTAGCCCCAACACTCAAAGTTAAATAATCTGAATAAAGTTAACTGGCCTGACTAAATACATTAATTCATGCCCATGGCTTATTTTAGAGCTTGTCCACATTTTGTATTCTCTTCTTTGGACTTCACTTATCATGATTTATATATGCAGTGAATCACCATTTATAAGCTATTCATTGCATCAGAGGAAGAAGGAGATTTAGAGAAGAGAATTTGTAGAGTATTAATATTACTAAATCTTTATATTTTTTCTATTTTTTAAAAAAATTTTTGATGTTTTTATTTATTATTGAGAGACAGAGAGAGACAGAACATGTGCATGGGAGGGGCAGAGATAGGGGGAGACAGAGAATTGGAAGGAGGCTTCAGGCTCTGTACTGTCAGCAAAGAGCCCAATGCAAGTCTCAAACTCACAAGTGGGGAGATCATGACGTGAGCCAAAGTCAGATATTTAACCAACTGAGCCACTCAGGTGCCCCTCTATCTTTTCAGCATGCCTCACATGGAGAATTTTAAGAAAATGGCTTTCATGCAAAGACAAAAATATAATCTCTGGTTATAGGTTTATGTTTATTGATCTTCACAAAACTACTTTCCTATATTTTCCTCCTAAGAGATCTTACTATTCAACAATGATGTTTTAAAAATTTGGGAAAATAAACAGTTACTTGAGATTTTTTTATAATCTCATTTTATTGCTAGGTAATAGAAACACCAAATTTTAAAAAATGTATAATAAGAGACAACGCAAATGAATGTAGAAAGTCATAAAAAAATGATTATTTTGTTGTCAAAAATAATTAGATCTAATATAACTATTTTAAAATGGATTAATTTTAAGAGTTTTGAACCGAAATATAAATAGTATAACTCAAAATTGATAAGTTCCCAGATGTCATTTAATAAATATAAATGAAGATAAATCAGCCTTAGGATACAGTACAAATGAGCTTGAAACTTTGATTTATATGAAATTTTATGCCTCTCTGGGAAAGTTTGTGGACTTTTTACAGAAGAGTAAAAATTTGAGGGAATACAAAAACTGTTCAGTATAGTCAGTTTGGTGATGACCAATATTTCATATATACTGGCTAGAAAAATCCCACTGAAGTTAACATTCCCAAAAGATAATGAGGAATCAATGTGAAGTTTACATCATTTAAGTATTACATTTAAAAAATGTACATCTATGATTGAAGGATATTCTTGAAAGTTTTTAGGACAAGTTGTATATCTTCAAAATTTTACATAATATATTAATATTACCATATATTAATATGTTATTAATATATAAGTCTCTTATGCCTAAACCTCTTTGTACTTATACAGTAGCAGAAAGAGTGATCCAAGCTCCTTTTCTTTGATAAAGTGATTAGTAACTTTAAAGTTTTAGTATTTCCCATGGTACTGGTAATGATTAATATTTTCTGGCCAACAAAATTAATTAAGTGAATATACTTATAATATAGCAATTCCATTTCTAGTTATATACCAAAAGGATTGAAAGCAAAAACTTAGATATTGCATAGCAATATTCTGGCAGCATTCTTTACAATAGCTGAAGTATGGTAACAACCCAACTATCTACTAAGAAACAAAATATGGTATATTCATACAATGGAGTGTTATTCAGCCTTTAAAAGACACTCTGACACATACTACAATATGAATGAACCTTGATAAAATTACACTACATGAAATAAGCCAGGCACAAAAAGACAAATATTATATGATATTGCTTCTATGAAGTGTCGAGAAGCAACAAATCCATAGAGATGGAAACTAGGCTAAAGATTACCTGCGGCTGGTGGCAGGAGGTAATGGAGTTTATTGTTTAATGGATACAGAGATTTTATTTGGGATGATGAAAAAGTTCTAGAGATGAGTCATTGTAATAGTTGCACAACAGTGTGAATGTGCTTAATACCTCTAAACTGTGCACTTAAAATAATTAAAATTATAAATTTTATGTTATGTGCATTTTACCACATAACAAATAAGAAAACTCTTGTTTAAAACCTAGACTATAGATGCTATCAACTCTGTTCCTGGCATAGAAGAAAAGTAAGAGGGTGAATTTACCCAAACACACTCACCTTGGAGCCACACTCATTTGATCTGAGGAGCTTCTGGGTCACCCTGACTTCTGTGGCACTTTCCTTTTGTACACATTCTCCACTCCACCCCTTCTCACCAGTATGCTCTCTTGAACTCCCGAATCTGGTTTAAGCTACTTACCTGTGTTCCTGTCACCCACTACTAAAAAGTCTGGACTAAATTCTCTATCCCCAGAAATGGTCAAATGTTTTCAGATACAGATGATAAACTTTTAAAGCTGAGGGTTTCTTTTGACATAAATAAGTGGATTGTAAATAACAAGAACAAGAACAAGAAAACAGTGATCACTTTGCACACATGGCCACTCCCTCCCTTTACTGTTGAGCCTGGGTAGAACTTCTATTCACCACATTCATGTCAAGGAGTCTGGATGGGAGGAGATAGGAGAGCCACAGCCTGAACTCTGGCACCCCCTCAGGATTTCCAGAATAGTTGCAATTAATAGTTCCCTTAATTCCTTCTTTGGTAAAGATTCTAGAGTTGAGTTGCTCATGAGAGAATCCCAGGTGACAGACAAGGAACCTCTGAGCTTCAGCCAGCCAGAGGAACACTAAGAGTGTGAGATGTAGTATTAAGAAATAAAATATAGCACATTTAGCCAGAAGAAAGATGTCTCCCTCTTCAGAAGCACACTTCTAAGGACAGCATGGTGGATTGGAGACCATTCCAGAGGGAAACTTGATAGACATGTGCTGCAGATGGCAGGTACACAGGAGAAAAAGATCCTGGACCATTTTACTACCCCAGAGAAGAATCGTCTCTGCCCAGAAACATTTGGATTAAGCAGGGACATACTTGCTTCACAGCACACATGAACTTTAAGAACTTGCTCATTCCAATTGATATCTCCTGAGATGTCACCCTTAGAATTAAGCCTCTTAGTTAATAGCTTTGGCAAGATCTTTCAGTCTTCTCCCCTGCCTGCCTGCATTGACCAAACACAAAAGAGAAGGGAGAAACACAAAAATGAAGGCTTCAGAGGAGGGAGTTCCCTCAACATTTAGGGCAGGATTAGGTTTTTCTGTGACAGAAGGAAAATTTAAATCAGGAGAATGAACTTCAGTCAGTGATATTGGTTCCACCATTATGCCTTGATATATGCTCATGCGCAAAGAACAGAGTATGACATGGCATTGCTTTGATTTTCTGATTTGCTGTAGGGCTATGTAAGGCCTAAAGTGGTCCTGAGCTCCAGGCTCTAGAAAACAGTTCTCTCAATTTTGCTCTACTCACATCTCAGATAGAAAATGGAACTTTTTCTTGTACAGTGCATTTGGGTCAGTGGGAAGTACTGACTACAGCTATAAATCAGCCTGGGGCTTCCATTTGAGCTCTGAGCAGAACAAAATTACAAGTTCTTTGCAGAAACTGGATGGTCTCCTCCTACCACAACCCAAGTGATGCTTTGTCCTGGGTCCTAGGCATTTGTTTAACTTGTTAGAGATGGAACAGTCCAGAGGATTCCATATGCTCAGCTGTGACTTATGGAATACTGGCAACCAGAGGAAGGGCTCTGTTGTCTTAAGAACCATAGAGACCCCAGTAACTGGTACAAAAGTACCGTTTTAGCTTATTGTGCAGCAACTGCGCAGTGATCTGCTGGCATTGTCTGAATGCTTGAGGTAAGTCCCAGGTCTTTGGGAGATCCTGGCATGCAGTGTTATGGTGTGTTTGTATTAAAAAGTTGACATACTGCAAAGAGAGACAAGTGCTACCCAAAAGGTTGTCTGACTACATAGGAGTATCAAAGAATTAGTGAGAATTTTAGACTCATTAGACAAACCTATGAAACCTCCAAGTCATCTGTGGTGGGGGCCTACTATGAAGTACAAATGCTGCATTTGGAAGCACCTAATAAATATCTGAACAGGTCATATCTGAGGACAGAGATTTTTTTCAAAAAAAGAAGGACAGAAAATCTCTAGCTTTCATTTTGTAGACTGCTGATGGATTGCCATCAAGGGCAGAGACAGTCACTCAAAGATGCATCAAAATCTCTCCAATCCCCTATGACAATTCAGAAACCATCTTGAATGCCTCTCAGAACAATGTAGAACAACTTTAGAAGAAAATAATGGAGGATTTGAATGGAAGACACTCATAAGAAAAGTCTATGACTGCTTGCCCAAGAAACTGCAGGATGGAAGTAAAGAGCATAGAAACTGAAGAAACAGAAAAATGCTTGAAAACTCAAAATGCATGAATGAAAGAGGTCTTGTTTGGCAGAGAACCAATGAAATATCTCTGACTGAAACCATGCTTAATATCATGTTTGCTTATCTCTTTGGAAATTATACAGATGGCAATTTAGAATTAGAGGCAAAGAATAAATCAGTAAATGGAGATCACCCAGAATGCCAGAATTTGATTTGAACTCACTGGTGCAGTTAACTTCACCATTTCCTTTTAAAGGATTGCAGGTAAGAGCAAGAAACACCCAAAAATATATGAAGAAAGTAAAATGAATGATAAGCTTATAGGAGACATAACTCTCCAAACTGAGTAAACCTATTAAGTCTGGAAATTCAGAGCTTGAAAATGAGATTTAGGAGCTTCAGCAGAAACTTCAGATGCTGCCTACAGAACATCAAGAACATGTAACACATCTTCAGAAAAAATCAACTGAGGAATAAATTCACTGCATAGAAACAGAGAAGAAACTTCCCAAAGTATACAGAAACATGAACCACATATAACAAAAGGGCAACTTCAGAAGGAAGATGGCAGAAGATACGGACAAGGCATTGGAAAGAACCACTTTCTTCTATCAAAACCAGATTTTTTAAATATATATGAGAAAAGAGCTCAAGAAAGTTGAATGGCACCTGTGTTGAGAGAAAGCTCAACAAGCAAAGAAAAAAATAAGATCACAATAATCACAATAAACAAATACTAATGAAATTGAGTTTAAGTTCCAGCCTTTTTAAAGGACCCCTTTTGCCCTTGCTATTTGACACACAGCCCACAGAGACCTGAAAGTATCAGAGATCTTCTGGGTCATCAGGTCCCCTAGGAAAGTGGAGGATCATGTTAGGAAGGCTCAGAACCCATGGTCATATGTAGGTTTAATTTGGTTTTCACACCAGTGGACCCTGAAGGGCTACAACCACTGCATAACTTTTGACTTTAATAATACTTTAAAATAATTTTATCGGGGCACCTGGGTGGGTTAGTTGATTAAGTGTCCGACTTTGGGTCAGGTCATGATCTCACAGTCCGTGGGTTTGAGCCCCCCCACGGCCTAAGTGCTGACAGCTCAGAGCCTGGAGACTGCTTTGGATTCTGTGTCTTCCTCTCTCTCTGCCCCTCCCCTGCTCACTCTCTGTCTCTGTCTCCCAAAATAAAGACATTAAATTTTTTTTAAATAAAAGAATTTTATCTTTTTAATTTAATCATTACTCTATTGATGCTATAAATTCCCTTACTGAAATTTGATAGTAATATAATACCTAAGATAATATTTTTCAAATATAGATTTGTTTAATATAATTCTTATGAATGCATAATGTCACCTCATTGGAACTTCTAAAACTAGATAATTTAAGTATTATATTTTTATTTAAATAAAAGATGAGCTACTAAACCATCATTAAGACTTTACATGGATATTTGTTTAAAACAAACACTATTTCTATTAATAACACACAAAATAACATATAAAAAAGAACTACACGAGTACAAAAAACAATCCAATCCATATGAACTCTTAAATTCTACATTGGAAACATATTTTCCACAGAATTAGCCACTAACTGTAACAGAAAATGGTAATATTTGCCACGGTAATAATAGATAGGCTTTTAAAAATTAGATAAATTCTGTTAGGAGTTCAATTGTTAACCTGTATTTAAACTCATATAACTACACTAATATTTGAAAGAACACCAAATTAAATAGGTTTACTCATATTTTCTTTATTGGTCACCTCCTGTATAGATTTTTGTCTTTTTAAAAATACATATAGGATATTATTCTCCATATTTTACTTTTAGTAGGTCACAAAAGAAAATTTTTCTCAATATAATTTTGAAGCACCAAATATAAAAAAAAATCCATCAACTTGTTATTAAATGTATGATATAGAAGGACTGACCAAAGCAGTGAAACAGAATGTCAGAACAAATTGTGACTGTGCAATTTGAGCCTGAGAGCTCACCAGAGGTCTTCCTCAGGACCAATTCATCTTAAAATGCACACAGTCTTTCAAGTAATACCTCATGATGCTGATGCCTGTACTAGGAGCTAAGATCAAAAACTGTAAATCTTTTTGTCACCATGAATTGTACCAAGTAATCAATCTCAATCCCTTGAGACAAGAACTTTGAAAAAAAATGTGTTTCATCTATTCTGAAAGACTAGTAAATCATTTTGAAGTTAATGTCTTATCTAATGCCTATATACATATATATATATACATTTCAAAATAGATATAATATAGATAGTACATAGTATATATTTGATATATTTTATAATATCTATTTTGATGGTGTAATGAATAATGATGTTTTTGCAACCATATTTTCAGTATCCTTATTAACTCATAGTCAGCATACTTGAAAGGCTAAAATAAAACTTTAAATCTATTTTTGCTATAAACTAGTAGTTATTCTGTATTTGATTTTCAAAAAAACTAAGTTTCAAGAAAAGATGCATGACTCTCTTTAAATAGTTTATATTTTTGTATATTCTATAGCTCTACTAGATTGTAACTGTTCATCCTGTGCCCTTTTCATATCACTAGAGTTGTTTCTGTGTGAGTTAAATGACACTGTATTCTTTAAATTTTAAAGATGCAGTTCCTTACTGCATATCAAACAGTGAAATTGAGTGGAAAGTGCATTGGACCAAATACTTGAGTGGGATTCTCATGTGTGGATATTCACACCCTCTTTCTCCAGGGCAGTTCTGCTTGTACCTAATCCCTTTATAGTCATGGCTGCATGCCAGTGTGTCTGCATGCATTTTTTTGTAAAAATTTTATTGAAAAACCAAACTATGAGTTAGGCATCTGAGTCAGTAACGATCTCTTCTCACATGCAATTTACCTATAACATAATATAAAAACATCTTAGGAGAGATCTATTCTTGATTAGTCAAATTTTCTGGCTTTGACAACAGGAAGCTTACTAGAAACATTTTTATTAATGCAACCAGCTTAGATATTATTAGATGCTCAAATGTGTCATGTGCTTCAGTTTATTTCTGTGAATATATATATTTTGACATGTAGACATAATCATGGTTTTCAGATTTCTAGCTTGTAGATGACTCTAAATAAGCAAAGCATTTCTATCATTCTTATCTCCACAGTATCCAAAGTTGTCATATGTGTTTAGCTGAAGAGCTGAGGACAAAGGCTGTATAGATATGACATCTTAAAAATGCATTGGATTAAAAACATTGATAAACCTTCTACTTTTTGTCATATTCTGTAACTGAATTATATATTGCGAGCAAATTAATCAAATGTTCAAAATCTGGCCTTTACTCGTTGACAGATATGTATATATATGAAATTTTACATGAAAGGGAAACAAATTAACAAATTTGGTTATGCCTTATGTATAATATAGTAAAATATATATTTTATATGTAGATATATAGCATGCATATCCTAAAAGGTAGACGGTGTAATCAAATTTAAAAATACAGACTACACTTTTGTTTACTCTGTTAGTTTTAAATTTTTTAACTTGTAAACTTGAGTTTGCTTTGAAAGTTTAGAATTCTAAAACATTCAAGACTTTATCTTGGAGGGGCTTCTGGGTGGCTCAGCCGGTTAAGCATCCAACTTTGGCTCAGGTCATGATCTCACGGTTCGTGGGTTTGAGCCTTGTGTTGGGCTCTGTGCTGACAGCTAGCTCAGAGCCTGGAGACTGTTTCGGATTCTTTGTCTCTGTCTCTTTATGACCCTCTTCTGCTCACAATGTCTGTCTGTCTTTCTCTCTCTGTCTCTCAGAAATAAATAAAACATTTAAAATATTTTTTTAAAAATTCCAATTAAAAAAAGTGTTTATCTTGAAATAATACAGTCATCATGAAGCCTCCTCACCCTCTGCATGCCCTCTATTCAAGGTAGCAATTCTTTCTTTTTCTAAGATGCTTATTTTTTTCGATTTTTCTCCATCTTTTGATCCTTTGAAACCAATGACAATTTTAGTGATTACTTACAGATTTGTATAATGCATGTGTGTGTTTGTAATTTTTTCTTCTTCATAAGAAACAATCAATTACAAAAAGATTATTGGATATATTTAGTACTTGACTCTGGAGAAGAGTAAAGGAGAACAATTAGGAAGGACATTTTCATAGCATACGCTGGAAAACATATCCAATGATTAGGAGAATTAATTAATTTTGGACTATCTGATTGCCCCAACTCTCTAATAATTCTACATTTGTATAAATTTTAGGGAAAAAATCAACTTTAAAGGCAAATTTAAGTGATAATAACCTTTTAATTCTATTTTAAAATCTAACTGCTTGAATTGACTATTTCTAAAAGATAAAAATACCCAATAAATTTGGGGCCACCTGCATAAACTAGGATAGTGATAGGTTTTATTCTTCACATTATTCTGAGACTACAATGATACAAACTTTGTAAATGTACAGGATTTGCAATTACATGCCAAACTTGTTTGCTTTCCTTGAATAAAATCCAGTAAATTTCAACTGTTTTAAAGTTTGTTAACTGTCAAAATTGAAGTGAGGAAAATTGTTTTAACAAATTACGGAATGATAAAAAAAACAGTTTAGAAGTTTAAATAAGTCTTCTTATTTTAAAATTGTATTATATATGAGAGACATTTTGGGTGTATCTCATACATGGTTCTACCATGAAAAATTATCACAGTAGAAGCAATTTTAAGATATAGCTAACTATTGGATGAATCTTCAATGCAAATATTCAAACATCTCCAGTAAATACCTGAGAAACAAGTTAGGCGTTTCGTCTAAGTGTTGCAATTTCTCACTCTGAAAGGGCTACCGGAATATACCATTTATTTAGAAAATCCTTAAATAATTTTTACATAAAATCTTTTCTTTACATTAGAGGAGACTTAGTGGCCCAACCTAGTATTCCAGACTGATCATAATACAAATAATTTAATTGAGTTGGTACCCTATTCCTACGACTATGCCAGGAGGTTTATGTCATTATCTTATTTTCTCCTCATGCCATACCTATTGTTATTCCTATTACTGTAGCAAAAAGACTTTGAGCCAGAGATTTGAATAAACCATCTATCATGCTCTCTGCTGGTGGAAGGGCATCTTGAATCCAGTTCATTAAACTTCAAATCCTTAATATTTCTGTGATACTGCTTTTTGACTCAACTTCCTTAACAAATTCAACAATCTTTTTTTTGTTCAATGTTGGCCTGACACAAAAGTTATTATGAAACTAACATTCCTTCATAATTGAAAAACCATTTCTGAACTAGCACTTACTGAAAGCTCCTACATTTTAAAATAGAATGAAATTCTATATTCTTGACCTTTCAATTTCACTATATGTGAAAAAATGCATAATATATATGCCAATAGATATGGAGGGAGGGAAGGGGAGAGAGAGAGAGAGAATATAGGCTTTCATAAATAATTTAATAATGAATTGACTGTAAAAACACATGTAAAATTCTTTAATGTAGTTGATTTGGGAAACCATAGAGGAAATAATTTTCTATCTATTTTACTAAATTTTATTAAGCCTTATTACTGAATCATTATACAAATACAGCACATTTGGATTATATCTTCTCAATACCTCTATGTTCACTAAGATTTCATTATTGGCATTACTTTGAAGAAGAAGTAATGCCAGAAATTTCTGTTTAAACAATATTTCCTAAATATTTACTAAGTATCTCAAATTTTTACTAAAATATACTGTCCATATTCATACATGTCACAAGAATCCATTTGAAACAAATCCTATAAAATTACAGAAAAGTTTCTACACAATAAACTTAGAACTTTCTTTGATTTAACACTCATAACTGTGTATATTGTTTTCAACCTTACCTCTGATAAGACTCAAAGCCAAATTTAATATGGAGCTATAATAACTCTTGCCATGATTGCTTGCATTATTTTCCTCTAAACATCAGAATCATAATATTTAAATGTCTAACTTCTCTTCATGTCCAAGAATTAACTCATGATGTTCTCCTCCAAATCTGATTTACCTTCAATGTTGTCTGTGTCAGTAAATGAGAGTACCATCTCTATATGTAGACACCAACTTGACACCACCTTTTTTCTTCATGCTCCAAACGAAAGCCAGGCAATGTTACCTCCTTCTCACATCTTTCCACTTCATTCCATCTAGAATCATCGTCTCTTGACTAATATGTACTTTTCTTGCTAAGGTAATTCTATACCACTTCTTTTTGTCATCCAATTTATTGTTCACACAGAAGTTATTTTTTAATTAAAAAGAATATCTGATCATGTCAAGTCTTCTGTTAAAACTACTCAGTGACTTATTGATTTAGACTATACACCCAAATTAGTGATATATCCTTTGAGCTCTGTACAATTGGGTCTCTTATTATTATTCCAGCTCCAATTATTATTGCTTTTCACATAGTTTGTTCATATTCTGTTTAATCTGGCTTTTATTGCAGATTGTCATAGATCTCACGGTCTGTTTATCTCAGAACCTTTATAAGGTGCTCTGCCATTTTGGAATATACCCTCCTTTCACTCCCAACTTTTATTAGTGAATTACTCAATCTTTCAAAATTAAGCCAAATTATCATTTTCTGAAAACATTCCTTTCCTATCCTGGTCAAGCCTGAATGACTTCTTGGTCAGAAGAAAGCTACTGCGTCATGATGTTTAGAGGAATTCTAGAAAGAGGAAGTGATCAGTAGTTGCTACCTCTTCCACAAGCATAAGGATGTGAAGAATTAATAAATGATGATTTTATGAGAAAATTGAGATAGTCCAATTGAAGTACAAAATAGTAATATTGAAGTATAGATAGCAAGAAAAGATTGATTGCTCTTTGGGTAAATCCTGAGGTAAAACTAGGGTGGATCATACAGTTCAGGAATATTTCCTTCAGATGAGTGGAATAATAACCCGTTTGTAAGGAGAGTAGACATATACAGTGCACTAAATGTAGTAGAGATAATCAGAGTGCCTTACACACAGAAGAATATACAAAACCTAACTGTTCAATTAGATGAATAAAACATACATAGGCATTTGAATATAAAAGACAGGCAGATAATAGTTGAAGGGGAATCTAATATAGCTCTGAAATGGATGACAATATTAAGATTTTTTAATGGTTATTTATTTTGGAAGGAGAAACAGAGTGTGAGCAGGGGAGGGGCAGAGAGAGAGGGAGACACAGAATCTGAAGCAGGCTCCAGGCCTTGAGCTGTCAGCACAGAGCCCGACACAGGGCTTGAACTTATGAGCCATGAGATCACAACCTCAGCCAAAGTTGGGTGCTTAACTGACTGAGCCACCCAGATGCCCCAACAATATTAACGTTTTTAAAATGTAGTGTGACTTTTGCATGGACCATGTATTTCATAACTTCTATATTTGGTATGTTTTGAATTTTGAGAAAGCAGAAGAGATGGAAAAGAATAGCCAATCGTTGGAAAAAATACTTTCTACTACAGAAACTACAGAGATATTCTTTTTGTTTTTCTGCTACTCAACCAGAGCTGGATTGCTCACTATCCTTAGTCTTGAAGACGGACAAAGGCAACCTATGTGTATATGATAGAGTTATCCTCCTCATTCTGAGCAGTGCACAAGTACGAGATGTTCTGTCAGCAGGGGTCCAGGCCTTTTTCTGTCTCCTAAAGGCATCTCTTTTTCCTTTTTGTTTTCTTTTTCCCACATCTTATAGAACAAGTATATTTGAAAACCCCTCGAGGGAGTACCATTTTCCAATTTGGTGCCACTGCAGCCTTATTTGGAAGAACAGGAAAAAAACAACAACAACAACAACCATGCAACTAATATTATTTCTATAAGGTTTAAAAATAAACAAGCATAAAATATCAGCTAAAAGCCAATTTGTGGCTTTCTCTTATATCTTAAAACCCAATTTGTGACTGAATCCAGAAATCCACATTATAGAGACTTCATGTTTGCAAGCTCTGCAGGGTTGTGTTTTTTTTTTTTTTTTTTTTTTTACATTTTAAGTTAAAAATAGTTCACAGCATTCTTGGTAAATATCCCACATACTATTTCTCATCTTCCAGAAGAAGAGTGTAACTTGTGTTAAAAGGTTTTTATTCGGGGAGATGGGAAACCTTAAAATGGGAATATTCCTGAAATTCAATTATAGTCAACATCATATTAAGTCCTGAGATCACATAAAGTGATGTTTTAGTTTAGTTCTAATGAATTTCAGAGTTCAGAAGAAGTTTGCCAGGTGGTTAAGGAGAGAAATAGTACTATAGAGATGTAGGCAGGTGCCACATTATAATAGGCCTTCTGTGTTATACCAGGAAATTTGGATTTTACATTGCAAGTGATAATGAATCACCAAGGAAGTTAAATGGAAGAATGTTACAATCAGATGTGAATTTTCCAGCACTAATTTGGAAAGTATGGCAGCGAATGTTAGAGAAAGAGACAGGGGGATGTATTAATAGACTGTTGCTTTAACTTGGGCTAACTGTGATAAAGGCCACAGTGAAGACTCTAATGTCAAATGAAGACATATTTATGAAATTAACTTGACCAAATTTTGTGACTGGATGTGAAGGTGACACATACATCAGAAGTTTAGTTGGTCCCAAATGTTATATCTGAGGCAACTATACTTCAGGAAAAAAGAATCAAGAATTGATGGTAGATTGGATTATAGAAAATGTGTCGATACTGACATCCTGTTTCCTTTCCTGAACAGTTTTGCATGCAAATTCTGCACCAGTGACATTTCTTGAGTACTCTCTGTAGTTACTTCTTTTCTCTTTTCAGCCTGAGGATTCCTTCTCTTTACATCCTCCTTGGTTTAATCATCAGTGCTTGATATCTAAAAGGAGAAGACTAAAAGTAACATGTTACCAAATTTGATCCAGCAGTTAAAAAAAAAGTAGAACACAGCTATTCCAATTTATGTTCTCATTTCAAACCCCAGTTAAAATAATTAAGTACATAAGTGTATGCATTCATATGCATACCACCCCTGAGGCCCATCATATCCATGATTTATAAATTTTAATTCTCACCATATAACTTTTAAAAATGTTTGTGTGTATTCTAGAGTCATGCTGAACTAATCTAGTGTTCTAGCATTAGGGAAACTTTTAAGTAAATGCACTCTTGGGCATTCTATTTGATTTCACACACTTCCATTTTACACTTATCTAGACTTTTTCTTTTTGCATATTATTACATGCTGATTTTTCTCATACAACTCACTTTCAGATACATTTGCCATTTTTGTGCAATTTGTTTATACACTATTATTAGATCTACATGATTTCATATTTTTTATTTTAAATGAGGAATTTTCAGTGGATTTTGCTTTAAAACAGAAAGAATTGAGGGAAACAAACTAGTAAAAAGTTTAGTTTTCAAACAGTTAAAATCCTTTGAGAACAGGTTACTCTAAGCAAAAGCCAAGTTAAAGAGTGAAAAGGGCCATTTGGAGTGAAGAAGGGAAATTGTTTCAGAGATATTGAATGAAAGCTCTTTGTTGGTGGTAGTAACAGACAAGAAACAAGCATGCAAGAGAAATATGACTCTGAAGAGCTTAAATTAGCTAGAAAGGAAGGAGACAAGACCACAAAGGAAGAACAACTTCAAACAACAGGTCTAGTGACATACCTGAGGGTTGGTGGCATGGTCTACTTTTAATGGCAGTCAAAATTGAGTAGGCCAATAGACTGATTGATGAGAGAGCCTTGTGCAAAAGAAGCAAAGGTGTCTTTTTCCAATACAAAAGATAGAACTGTTCAAGCAGTACTTTGACAAGGGCACCCTTGAAGTATAGTAATGCATTCAGTCTTTGAAGATGTGTTACTATAGGTTATATATAGTTTGACATGGTACCAAGAAGACATGCTGTTGTAAACTGATCTATTGTATGGTGGCTGATAGAGTGAAAAAGCAATATGATTTAGAGAGGAGGTTACTCTAGGGGTCTTATTAGAGTATATAAAGGCTTAGGCGGCTAACACAAGACTAGGGAAAGATGAATTTCTACAGAGCTACAATAGAATTCATGAACATGACTGGAAATCCCAACAAACCATGTGTGCTTCACCTGATAGATTAAATGTTAATAGAAACTTCAAAATTTAGAACTTTTATAGTATTGGTAGCATAAAAATCAGTAAAAGTTCAATGTACTTTAGTGTATTAAAATTATTTGATAAAAATATAATAAATAAGTGGATTCATTATTTTGAGAAACTGATCACCAAATTGTTGACTAAACTACAATATCTGACATAAAAATATAGATTTCCATCTAAATGACATTAAAAGCATAGTTTAGGTTCAACTCAAGTGATGTGTTGGTAAATGTCTGTTAACTGGCTCTTTGGGAGGAAGAGGTTCCGATGTGTAGCATTCTCCCAATTTTCATGGCTAAAATGCCCCAATCTTGGCTGTTTTCAAGCTAACAAATTTGCATCACTGAACACGTTTGAGAAGTGATACGGTAGGACTTTCACAACTCTGTAAAGGTCAGCTCAGCCTCACCACATAATTCAGATTAAAAACATAATTTTAAGGGATGCCTGGCTGGCTCAGTTGGTAGATCATGAGACTTCTGATCTCCAGGCGGGAGTTCTTGATCTTGGGGTTGTGAGTTTGAGCACCACCTGGGACATAGTGATTACTTTTAAAAAATCCTCATTTCAGGAAAGATATCATGTCATAATTTTCTGTAAGAGATTTTCAAAGAATAGGGAATTTAGGAAGAATTTTATTGGAAATGTAGTTTCTGTATATATTGGGTAAGGGATTTTAGGCAATTGACTATTTCTTTGGTCTCAATTTCCTTATCTCTAAAATGGATTCCTGTAAAGAGTGTATGCAATGATACAAGGTGAAATGACTTATAACTCACCATTCCAAGTATGTTTTATTGTAATTTTACAATTCTAAAACCTATGTGAGTTCTGTTGCCAATTAAAATGAACATTGACAGTATACACCAGCTGAAATCTAGATCAAATTTTAATGCTGGCCGAGTTTTTAGGGATAGAAGGTCACCAATAAAAACTGCAAGATGAATTCTCTTAACACCACAAAACCCATTTGTATTGAAACTACAACTCAAGTTGCAGTCCTAGCCCCAAGCTAGTTCAATTTCCTTTTTTCATATTCTTATATTAACAATTTCATGGAAAAGTCATAGTTAAATCAACCAGAGTCCCTAATAAAGGGACAAGTGGAGCTCTCATGGCAATGAGAAATATCATTTGCTGCAAAATAATTGTGCTACTGAAAATAAAACAGAAAAAAAAAGAATACGCAAGTAAGATTAAGAAGATGGGGTTGCTGAAAAGTAAGAAACTTGCTTAAGATCACTTAGTATGGGTAAATTAGCAAACCACCTGTATAGAAGCCAGCTTCAGATGCTGGCTAGGATACTGGCTAACAATACTGATAAATTAATTCATACACACACACACACACACACACACACACACACACACACACTTGAGAAAGACATATACTTGAGGAAAACAAAACAAAAAAAAAAACCCACAATAAAACAAAATCAACAACAAATGTATCTATAGATATCTACGGATATGTATATATATGTATATATATTTCTCAAATATATATGAATAGAGATATAGATAGATAGATGATAGATATTTGAGAATAACACATCACAGACCTGAATTCTGGCCATTCCAAGGTCATGTAACTGTATAGTTTTGATACATGAAATAAAATGTTTACTATATGAGTGAAATTAGAGTTTGTCCCAAACTTCTGAACTATTTTAGGTTTTCCTTTCTCCCTCCCTGTTTCTCTCTTTTCAATCTACATATGTTTTGGGTTTTTTTTTTCTCTCTATCTACAGGAGTACCATTCAATCTCCCAGTCTCAGTTCTTTCTGCTGGCTAAGCAATCCAGGGGCAGATTTCTATTTACATTCTTATTATGGAATTTTTAAAGCTGATAATTCTAGTAAGCACTTTACCAGTTCCCCTACGGATTTTTGCAACTACCTCAAGCTTTTCACATTTTCTATTGAAACTTTACTTTACGTTGCCTGTCATTTCTTATAAATTTTGGAAACTTTCCTCTGTCTGTCTATGTGTTATTAAGGGAAAGAATGGAGTGAAAATGTTATTTCTCCTTTAAGTATGAGGTATTTGATTTATATATTAGAAGCATGCCTTTTCCTGAGAACTCTCTCAAGTTGTCGTGACTCTTCAGGCAAAATACTTATTATTAGACTAAGGAATTATGGTAAGTTGTTCATATTCTTTTTATTTTTGAAAAAGTAAATTGTGCAAAAATGAATAAGCCCTTAAAGTGCAAATACTGCCACCATTTGGGCAGGCAGTTTGGGTATGAAATTTATTTAAAGAACCTTATTCTCAATCACTGAGGGTTTGCTATACATTGTGTTGCCTCCACCAAAAAGCTTGTATTGAACTGTGTGTGTACACATATTTTATTTTCAGACCTACAAAGGTCTTTTCCATGGCTTTCGATCGAATTTCAAAGAAACTGGTGTCAATTTGCTTCTACTTTGCATCTTCAGGAAATGTTAGAAAAGAAAACCAGGAAAGAGGAAAGAGGGATGTTTGGTTAGTAAATATTTGAAAATATTCACAAAATTGTTTAAGACCATAGTTCTCAAATATAGTGTGCATATGAATCAGCAAATGTGTTTATTTAAATGATTTCCAGGGTCTTCGCACTCAGGAATTCTCATTCAGGAAGTCTTGTAAGTGGGCAAATGGCCAGGCTTTGCAAAACCTGGCCAATGAAGTAGAAAATTTGGTGAAGTAAAGATGTATCAAACTGGTTAACTCACTTCATTTTTTCTACAGATGAACTGACAAGATAAAAGAGTAATTAAAACCACCTCTTTTAGATTCTTCAGATACTTGTCCTCTAGAGTTCAGGTGCTTTTAGTGTTAGTATATTTTAAAAGACATTTAAATACACTTTTCTAAATTTTACTAGCACTGCACCTTTTATAGCATGAGTTCATGAGAGCTATTAATTGCATTTCTAATACAAGCTATGTACTTCAAACAAAATTTTAGCCTAATGCCTTGATTTTAAGGTTATGATTTGTATACAAATAAGGGATTTAAGACTTATCTGCACTAGGATCAAAGCCTGTAAGGAAGAGTATGTTTTCAGCATTATACATAAATATATTAGACTTTCTGTTAGGGATAAAACAACAAGAATATTTAATTATTGCAAGTTTGTGGGGGGAGCAGTGTATAATATATTATTTATTGTGACATTTCATGCTAGATTAAGCAACATCATAGTAATGCCAATGCCATTTAGAAGCTAAGGAATTAAAATAGAATTCCCCAGAAGACAGAAAAATCATAAATCTTTTTTATAGCAAAACATTCCTTTGCTAAAAATTTAATTTTTCCTATATGTATTTCCTTGCAAATAGCTAGATGGACCATATGTTGCAACATAAAATGTTGTTCTTTTATAAAATAAATGAAACCCAGATGTCTAAAATTCATTTTAAAAACTATATATCCCTAAGAAACCTTATTTCTAGAGTTTTCCATATTATAGGAGACTCTACATACAGCAAGGGCTAAATGTAATATTAAGACTTTTCTTTACTATTGGACTGTTCTTATGCTTTTAATGATAGCCTTTCAGTTAAATTCTTTATTGAGAAGACCAAACATAATTATACTCACTTGTATTCATTAACTCAATATGTTTCACGTAAAAAAGCTTAAAAGGGTGTGCCTAAGTGATGCAGTTGGTTGAGGGTTCGTCTTGGCTCAGGTCATGATCTCCTGGTTCTTGAGTTCGAGCCCCAGATCTGGCTCACAGCCCCAGATCTGTTAACCCGTTAGCACATAGTCTACTTTAGATCCTTTGTCCCTCTCTCTCTGCCCCTCCCTCACTTGCTCTCTCCCCCAAAATAAATAAATATTGTTTTTTAAAACTTAAATACTGTTAAGAAGAAGAAGATCTTAGACTAATGGAAATAAAAAATTATTTCAGCACATTCCCTGTAGGAATGTTAGAAAATAAGAATATTTTATGTATTTATAATAATTTATACAATGGATAGGAATTATTGAATTGGTCCCATGCATCTTATAAGCTGTCTTATATTGCACTGCTCCTCAGGGTTCTGCTTTGCCCAAAGTACCCAGACCCCACATGATCATAAAGAACAAGAATGAAAACAGAGGTGCTGTTTTTAGGAATCAGGAAATTGTGTGTGGGGATTAGGGACAGGCCTGAAATGTGGGGGGCAAAAAGATTGACAAGACTATGCTTGTATAATTTATTTTTTCTAATTAAGTAGAAGTCTATATAAATATACATGAAATATACATGAAATACATAAATTAGAGATAGGATAGGTATAGGGTTTTGAAAACTATCTTTCATGAAAAATTCTGGAGCTAAATATTGTATCAGGAATATGTCCTATATCACAGGCAGCCTCAATATCTTGATGGTGCTAAGTTAATCTTAACCAACTGAGCCACCCAGTTGCCCCTGTGCTAAGTTAATCTTAATGAGGATAGTGAAAAGTAGGTTGAGTATTTTTTACTCTACCTGCTTTACTTTTCAATTGTGCTTTATTCAAATAAGGGTTCTGGCTATAAAACTATGAAGTGCGTTTCAAATTTGAAATTCAGCATAAGTTGATTATTTACTAACATATAGAAAAACATTTAATTTATGGGTAATTGAAGAGCTTATGAAAAAGCTCATCAAATACATTAAGAAGAGAAAACAGTAAAGCTTTGAGTTTTACCTTTCAAAGTCATAAGAAGATAATTTTATATTTATGCATTCTTTACTAGCCATTGCATATTGCATAAAGTATTTAGACAAAATCAACATGGAAACTAACAAAATTCAACTTGTCAAATCTGTTTGCAAATATTCCCTTTTATTTCATTCTTGTACATTTTATACAATTTTCCAATTTCTTACAAGTCTGAAGTCTGAAATGTCCAAAATCAAGGTGTAAGCAAGATGGATTAGATCTTGGGATTTCCAGCCTCCAGAAATGTGAGAAATAAATATTTGTTGTTGAAACCACCCAGTCTATGGACATTTGTTATGGCAGCCTAAAATTACTAAGACAAGTACCAAGGTGCTAGAGCCTTAAGTATACTGTTCTGTCATACATTTTTATATAAGCATAAGCTTTACTAAAAACAGTATTTATAGCTAGGAAAGAAGAAAGCTTAAATATCTCCTACTGCATCCCAAATGGATTATAAACTGGCTTTACCAGTATAATGTAACTTAAAGTTAATGTGAAACAGGGGATTTTTAGGACAGTGAAGCTATTATATTGACATGTATCATTATGCATTTATCAAAATTCATAGAATGTATAACAAAGAGAATGAATCCTAATATAAACTATAGACTTTAGTTAATGATAATATATCAACATTGGCTCATCAATTATAACAAATGTACCACACTAAACCAAGATAGTAATGGGGGGAGGAGTATACAGGAACTCTGTATACTTTCTAATTTCCTGTGAACACAAATTACTTAAAAATGAATTCCACTGGGGTACCTGGGTGGCTCAGTCAGTTAGTTGGGTATATGGCTTTTGATTTCAGATCAGGTCATGATCCCAGAGTCATAGGAACGAGTCCTGCATCAGGCTCCATGCTCAGCATGGAGATTCTCAATCTCTCAATCTCTCTCTCTCTCTCTGTCTCCCCCTCTGCCATTCTCCCTGCTCATGCATTCTCTCTCTTTCTCTATAATAAAATTTGAATCAAAAAATTAATTTCATTAATAATAAAAAAGCCAGGCCAGTATTACTTACAGTATTTATGTCAAGTATTATAGGTCTATTTTGGTTGAGGGTTTAGCCCATCAAAAAATTAAGGTAATAAGAACTTTTTAATGGTTCTTTTACTGTATTTGTATTTTAGTCTAAACCTTGCTTATCTAAAAGACACTTTTTATAGAAGACAAGTATATGACTTGTTAAAATTTCAGTAAATTGATTAATTCTTGTGATAATTGAAACATTCAGGAATAGAGTGAAAAATAAATGAACTTGGATTTAAATTTTGACCTGCTTTCTCCCTCCCTTCAAAATAGCTTTGCAGGGGCAACAGAGCATCACTGAAGTGGTAGGATAAGCAGTTCCTCTTTATAAGTATCAGATGATGACTGTTTAACAGTAGTAGACCAACAGCCTCTCTATTTACAATTTTTCTCAATATTATGACTGTTTGACCTAGCTGGTTTATTCTGAGAGAAAGAATGAGGAAGATTAGAAAACAAATATTGCAAGGATTCTAGATAAGTACAATCAGTAATTTCACTGTCCACTCGTTTAGATCAACCTATTCTTTAATACTCACAGTACCATGTTGTCAAGTTTGGCCTCATTCACATACACTATCCATTCATTACATAACACTAACCATATACTGTGAATAAAATATGGAGCTAAAGATATTTCACTTATTAATATGGGCTGTTATTCTTTTTTTAAATATTTATTTTTTTAAATAATCTCTACCTCCCACCTGGGGTTCAAACTACCACCTAGCGGTCAAGACTCTCATGTTCCTCTGAGAGAGTCAGCCAGGAACCCCTGGGCTGCTATTTTTGAGTTACACATGTTTGGGAGACCACTTTGAGTTTTCAGTATTGAATAATGAAAGCCTTGGCTGGATGAACTGAGAACTTGTTTGTCTTCTCTTCTTATGCATGGATTTCCTCTATCATATCATAACATGTGCCACTTATTTTGCATGTGCATTAGATAATTGCAAAAAAAATAATATCTTAGAACCCATTGTAGAAATGTGCCAACTGCTACCACAGTAACTAATTATGATGATGATTACAACAATAAACTGTGTTTTTTTGGTAATTAAGCTTGAAATCTACCAAACCAGTGGTTCTCAAACTTTGATGTCCTTCAGAACCACCTGGAGAATATTCACACCCAGATTTCCAACATTCTGCATTTATAGGCATTCTGATTCCATAGGTTGGGACAAGGCTAATGAATGTTCATTTCTAACAAGCTCACAGGGGATGTACCAGTGCTGTTCCTCAGGACTACAGTTTGAGAACCCCTGTACTAAACAAAATCATTGATAACAAATCCTGCCAAAGCTTCCAGGGATAAAAATGTGTTTGTTTGTTTGTTTGTTTGTTTGTTTTTTTACATGGAAAGAGGGGTCAGTTATGACAGTTAGGGATGTGTCAAGTTTTCTTCCAAGACCTTTTTAGAGGAAGGCAGTCTAAGAAAGAATAACTATGTGTTATTTAACATGCCTACACTGGTTCTTGATTTTCCCTCAAATTTTTGAGGAAATAAAATTAGAAAGAATTCCTAATGCACAATTTTTTTGACCTTCTGAACATATCTACTTACCCATCTCTATGATGGGTATTATTTTCTGAGATATTTCTCCCAATCATTAACCTCAAAAATGTTTTATTTAGTCTAATTTTCATAATAGAAAAGAATGTGGGAAAAATGAAAGATTGCACATAGATAGCTTTAACTTCCACAAGAATATGTGGTAAAGTGATTATTAGATTTCCAGGGGTTTTATATATATAAGGAAATAAGGATAATAATTTATAACCCAAACTACTTCTCTGGAATGGAACATGTAATGTGTTTCATGATAAAACCAGGACTCGTTTCTTTTCGGTTTTTTTCCCCCTTTCAGGTTTCCAGTTCTCAATTGTCAGGAATGGATAATAGAGTCAAAGTATTGAAATACTGAAACAGAAAATCCTTGTGTCTAGGTAAAGAGAGCCATAAAACATTTCTGTTAATCACATTAGTAAGTGCTTACTTTAAACAAAACAAAATAAGAGGAAATTAAACTGTGGTTGAAAAAAAAAAAGGATGAAACTGGATAAAGGAAATAAAATTTCTTTAGTTTCTTATTCAGTTTGTAGGAACTGATGTTCATTGTTCCTGTGTCATCTTATAATAAATGCTGTATTGTAGTTAAGTTTTTAAAAGCCTTTTTTTAAAGACAAGGTGATATTACACTGTATGTTAACTAACTGGAATTGAAATGAAAACTTACAAAAAGATAGACAATGTAAATATTCTGGGGTAATTCTTTGGACTACAGACATCTTAATAGTTTTGGTTTCGCAGAATCACTCATGCCACAACATTGATAATGGATGCAAAACTTTTAGACAATGATTAAAGGAATATCAGGCTTAAGGTGAAGGTGAAGTGCTACAATGTGACTTTGAGAAAAGATGTATGCATGATCAAAGAATTTTAGGCTGCAAGACAGGCAGAGCTAAGGATATTGGAGAATTTGGGTGGGTTTTACCTTGTGGAAATCTGTCTGCTTTCAGCCTATCCTGTATTATAACATGCTCTGTGTATTTGTGCTTCTTGTTAAAAGGAGAGCATTTGGCATTAAAAGTGGTGATCAATTATTGCTTGTTGTTTTAATGCATTTCTGTATACAAGCGTTTCTATTTTTAAAAGTGCAGGCAATATTTAGGAGCTAATTTAAATTATGGTTGTCATGTCTTCAAATTAATTATTTAACATGTTGAAATTAATTCCTGCTGAAGAATCATGTTTTCAAAGCCCACGAAGAATGAGAAACATTAACTCTCTTATGTTTCTTCTCAAGTTGAATATTGATTACTAAAAATTATTCTATTATGGGAAGTTTGCCATATGTCCTACAAATGTTTATTCAAACCAATTACCACTATCTGATGGTCTTGCATCTTTACCTTTTCATTTCATGTTAAGAGTTTTTGAAATTCAGCACATTATTTTTGCTTTGTTGATATGTACAATATTTTGGTTCATTTACCATATTTACTCACATATCCGTCACTATCACATAATTGCTGTATGTAGAATTTTGTATAGATTAATTTTAACTGAGTGACTTACAAAGCAAAAAAGAAAAGGGAAGCAATTATGGAAGTAAATATGGCATATAATTCCTTTTCTGTTTAACCAGAATGGTGGCATTGAGTATCAAAACAAAAATTCAATTTATCTATTTTTTGACATTTTCTGTTGCTATCATTTTATAGGAAATAGGGTAAAGAAAAAAACCTAGAAAGTTTGTTTGTACCTTACTTGTCACTGATAATTTTAGCTTTTGTCCCCTTTGTTCTTTCCCTAAGGAATTGACATTAGAGTTCAGTACAAGTTTTTGTGTGTACATGTTATTTCACTTCCACATTTTAATTAAAAGTTATTTAATTATGCATTATAATCTGCATATATAAAACTTTTAGATTGTGTGTATAAATATACATGAACCACACAAGGATTGTAATAACAATTGGTGATATTTTTAAAGTTTTGTAATTTGCTAAAACATCTTTCTTAAAAAAAAAACACATACAACAAAATCATTATAATTCCTGAATGCCAGAAGCAGACTTAATCATTTGCAATTAAAATAACACATCAATCTTCTAAAATACTTCCATATTATAGCTTCCTTTCGCTCTTGCTTATATTAATGTTTAATGAAACTATCATATGTGAAGATTTTGCATATTTGTGAACATTTTAGAGGTATGTGGCTAATTTATAAATCTTAGCCCATGCCTCTTTGTAAACCAGAAACAAGAAAGGAGAATAAAGTATCACAATAGGGCAACCTAGAGTATTCTAAATTTATCTCTGAAGACTATGGAACACTCAGCTTCCCCTGAGGTGCATGATCTCAGAACAAAATCATGAATCTGTTAACAAGGAAATTAAACTAGAGGAGTGCCTACTGGATGTTTGCCTGATATGCAACTCTATTTATTTTTAATTTTTTAAATGTTTATTTATTTTTGAGAGAGAGAGACAGACTGATAGACAAATAGAACACAAGTTGGGGAGGGGCAGAGAGAAATGGAGACACAGAATACAAAGCAGGCTCTAGGCTCTGAGCTGTCAGCCCAGAGCCCGACGTGGGGCTCAAACCCATGAACCATGAGATCATGACCTGAGCCAAAATTGGATGCTTAACCAACTGAGATGCCCAGGTGCCCTAGAAACTCTATTTTTTTTTTTTACCAGACTTATTTTGGTCCCTATCATTGCCAGTGGCGAGATGGACATAGTTCCTCTAAAGTTCAGCAACATGCAGTTCTCATTGTTATTCATTCTCTCAGTGTGAGTTTCATTTACTGGGTTTTAGATTATGCATGTGAATCTAACTACACTATAAACATGTGTGGTTGTATCTATCCCATTCAGCAGATTTGCCAGGTCCCAGATATTAATTCCTTTTTGGAAAATTTTTCATCGTTTTCCCTATTATATTCAAATGCTGCCTTTATTTACTTCTATAGTATCTGACAGAATTCTCTTTCAACCCTTTTCTGCTCTGTCCTTTCTCACCTAATTCCTGGTAAGAGTAAAATATGCTGGGACATAGATTGCTTATTAAAAACACAAGAAAGAAAACTTACTATATATTGTATAGCATACCTGCAATAAGTTAACAGGGCACTGGAGAGATTTTTGTGAGAAATATATTATGTATCTAGAGAAGTTTTCATATCAGTTACACTCACACTTTTAATATATAACTCCTCAGAATTGCAAAGTAGTGTTCATAATTTAATTTGAGATTGAAATATTTATTTTGTATTATATTGACACCATGTAGATAGTGAACTCTAAAAAGCAAAAAATAATCTTTTGGAAAGGACAGAAATTTTTTTTATTTTTTAAATAGTTATTTATTTTTGAGAGAGAGACACCCAGAGTGCCAGTGGGGGAGGGGCAGAGAGAGAGAGGGAGACACAGAATCCGAAGCAGGTTCCAGGTGCTGAGCTGTCAGCACAGAGCCTGACGTGGGGCTCGAACTCACAAGCCATGAGATCGCGACCTAACCGAAGTCAGAAGCTTAACCGACTGAGCCACCCAGGCACCCCTGAAAAATAATTTTGTTTTATCTCCTTCCCAATACTCGAATCTCCCTCTCTAATACCCTGACAAATAAAGAAAAGATTATTTTCAAATGGCTCATTTCTTTAAAAAAGATTATACAAATGTTCCTAAATGTAAGGAAGGTTGAGAATATGTAAATTTGGCAAATCTTAAATTAAATGCACTTTGGAATAAAATAGCTATTTATTTATTTTCATAGAGACATAAACATTACAGAAAAAGGATCAGAAGATTGGACATTCCTAGTGGACAAAAGCTAAATGAAAAAGTTAATCAAATCATATACGACACCAAATTGCCCACAATATGACATGCTCGAGATGGGACATTCTCTTATAAGTCAGGGTTCTCCAGAGAAGCAGAACTGAAAGGATACAGATACATATGTATAAGAAGAAATTTATTATAGGAATTGGCTCACACACTTATGGTGGACAAGAAGTTCCATGACCTGCTTTCTGTAGGTGGGAGTGCCAGGGGATGCTATAGTTTAGTCTGAGTCTGAAGGCCGAGAATTGTGGGACCTATGTTCCAGGGCAGGAGAACATAAATGTAACAGCTCAAACAGAGAGCAATTATGTCTTTTCTCTGCCTTTTTTGCTCTAATCGCTCTCAACAGATTGAATAATGCTCACTCATATTGGTGAGGATGGCCTCCTTTATTCAGTCTACCAAATCAAATGCTGATCTCTTCCAGAAACACTCTCAACAGACACACTCAGAAATAATGTTTCACAAGCTATCTGGGCATCCATTTGCCCTGCCAAGATGACACATAAAATTATCCATCATAGTCATCCTATTATAAACATTATGATATTGTATTAGAGTTTTGTTTTGTTTTTAAAAACTGAGATTTTTCTCTCTTTCTAAAATGGGTTGAAAAGAGTGGAATATGTATTTTTAAATTTACTTCAGTTCAGTGTGGAAAAGGTAAATACAGTTAAAAAGAACAAAGAGCAGACTGTTGGGAAATACCAAATTTGTGAAAAGTTATGTGAAAGAGACTTAAGTGACCAGGTAAAATGGATTAAATAAGAGGAGAAAACAATTAGATCACATTAAGATTGTTTCTAATTAATCGGTACTGAAGTTCAAAAAGTATACCCAGTATAGTTCTTTTAAGCATTTGTTTTGTTTTTCAATTTTTTAATGTTTATTCATTATTGAGAAAGAGCAAGAGAGAGGCAGAATGCGAGCTGGAGGGAGGAAGAAAGAGAGGGAGACACAGAATCCGAAGCAGTTCCAGGCTCTGAGCTGTTAGCACAGAGCCCTACGTGGGGCTTGAACTCACGATCTGCAAAATCATGACCTGAGCTGAAACCGGATGGTCAGCCGACTGAGCCACCCAGGCTCCTTTTTTTTATTTTTATTTTTTTAAGGAAAAGAAATTCAATAATGGTTTAGACCTTAATAACCTAGAAGTCGTGTTACTCTTTTCCAATAATGGTCATGTCATTTTCCTTAAATGTAAAGAAAGAAAAAAATACTTCTTTTTTTTTCCTAATACTACTACCTCCAAATTTCTTACCTGTTTTAATTGGCAACCAATGCAATATTAGTCAGAAATTTGGGTTTCTCATTACACAAAATTGAATGCATGATGAATATGTTAACATGTACAAAGATATCTGATTTAATTTCTTTCCATGGGAAGATATAAATATATATATGAATATAAAAATATATAATATTAAGACAAAGCTGAAATTCAGGGCTCCAGCTCTCCCACCATATACCAAACATCATGCCTTTTTTGGACTAGATCTGGCTTCCTGAGTGGTTTTTAACACCTTGTCTGTCTGTTGTTCAAGGAGAGGTTAATGTGTCCATTGAAATCCAAATAGAAAAATTGGCTAATTACAGCAAAAATGTCTTAAATATATTCAAATGTGTAACTTTTTGTGTTTTTCTTGGCAAGTATGCTTTTCCTATTACTATTTTTAAATCTCTTTAATTTCATATGATTTCTAATATTTTAATATTGTCAGTTTTGTGACTGTTAGTATATATAGCCTATATAAAGTGTTTTCATAAACCTTGAAATTACAATTAATTTCAAATAACATATATGTGCCTATAATATGCTAACGTTGACACAATCAAGTTTTGATAAAAGAATTGATGAAACACCTGGTTAACCTAGGATTCCATATAATAAGAACCACAAGATTCAAGGATAACATTAAAAGGAATACTAAAATTTAAAAAAAAGGAATGTATTTGGAATTCCTCTAAGCAAGAGAAATACACGTCTTCTTAAGATATAAATATATATAACCAGTCAGAAACATATTTTATTTACTCAAAAGAGCAGTTGGTACATTTCTTATCAGTGTCTTTGTCCTTTGTCCCTTCTTCTCCATCATCCATATTTAAAAACTTTAACTCCAAGTAGAAAATGTGATAGAAGGTTCGAAAGAGAATGTTCTGCTATAAATTACAAGATAATAATTCTCTTTGGGGAACATTAATAGCTAATTAAATTAGCTGAAGAGGTATTTTCTTTTTATTTTATTCTCATATACTTTTTTCAGCTTTTTAAAAATATAACTATGTATAGGTATAATAAAGCAAGGATATCTTGATTTCAGACAGTCTTTTAAGAATTTTGGGTAACCAGATTTTCCAGTAAGTTTTTCCAAAGTCTGGGGAAAGTTCCAGAACTTCTTGCTTGACCGGGATGTGACCATAGGTTCCAGAAAAAAAATGCATTAGCAAGTTAGGATTATGAAGAGATTTAGATCATGTTTCGAGCTATGATTTACTTCATGATATTTCCTAGAATCATGTCTTTAAAATTTTATTGGGTCTGGTTGTTGAAAATTACAATACTTCACCTTGTGTATCAAATTAGTTCTAAGAGAAGAATGATCCATGAAACTGCTTCCACATATATGATTAATTTATATATCTAGGTGATGCTTCATCTCCAGAAAAGTTGTTAGTAACCTCTAAAAACAAGAATCATTTATTAAGTTGAAACGTTACTCAATTCTAATAATTTGTAGCTACCATAATTTGGGGAAAGTGGAAAAATACATTTGGAGAAATACAAATTAGAGCAAGTAGAGTTGACTAAATGGCTAGCCTATCAATTAAATGGTACAGTAATTGCAAGCCAAAGATAATAGCTCATTTTATCCAAGTCCAAGAATTTAGACTGTGGTGGAATGGTGTAGTTGAATGCATTTTATAAGTCAAAACCGTTTGATTACAAGATCAAATAATACAGGGGCGTTTGAGTGGCTCAGTCAGTTAGACATCCCAGGCTTGATTGCTGCTGGGGTCATCATCTCACAGTCATGAGATGGAGTCCTACCTTAGGCTTCACACTGTGTGGAGCCTGCTTAAGTTTCTCTCTCTCTTTCCCTCTGCCCTCCCCCCACTTGCATGTACATGTATGCATGCTCTTTCTCAAAACAAATGAAGAAACAAAAAGATCAAATAGTGCAAGTTAAAATGTCCACTGTTCTCTACCCTGAAATTTGTTTATTGGCGTCTAGATTTTTCATAGGTTAGGCATCTAGGATTTAGCCTTTCTGCATAGTATAAAAGATAATAGTTGCCCAATAAATCTATGAAAAGTACAAAAATCAATACTGTTATGTCATAATTCCTCTTATAAAAGTACTTAGTTTTAAAAGTCCTCACTTTCTGAATTCACGCTAAAATATTAGAAAATGACACAGCAGGTATTGTTTTTGTTTGAAATCCTTCCTTTGGAAGGTAACTGCTATACTATCAATTCATCCTTAGAAACTGCTGCTATCTTTCAGCAGTTTATGAAAATCACAATAGCATCAGCATTATTTCTATAAATAATGAACTTCATGCAAAAAAACTTCTGTCATCATTTGACTCTATCTGAATCTTCTAGAACAGGCTATTGAAAACATGTTCCTATTAGTAGTTAATTACATCTTGCTTTGGTTAATTCTAACATTAAGGAAATAACAACTTTTCAGTTCTTAGAGATGAAACATGGATATCTATGTTGTGTATTACGTATACCTAAACTCCAGTGCAATGGTAAGCTTTGTGACATAACATTTGAAACCATGAAGCAAGTTGATTTATTATAGTTAACCCAGGTATTGCTTTTGTCCTATTTCAGCTGTAACTAGATACTCATCCTTGTGGTTACACTGAGACTACTGGTCCATGAGTGATTTCCTCCATAAGTGATTTCTGAATCACCTTGTATAAAATGTATCATTATTTAAGTAATACTAGCTATGTTACTATGAATTATCAATTGGGTTATAAAATTCATATTGACCATAGATGTGCATATAATTCATATCTAAATGAAAAAGAGGCTAAAATAGTCCATGAAAAGTTATATTTATACATTTAAACAGTAATGGCAAAACAAAATTTTCACCAAAGTTAAGATGTAAAAATTGGAAAAAATATATAGAAATACACATCAGTTTTACTAAAGTAATTGTATATTATACAAAACTAACTGAAAGATATTTATGTGGCAATCTATATCCCTCATCTGTTTCTATTCTCTCTTGCCACCATGTGGTTTTTAAAATCACATTATTTTGCCTCTGTAGGGTTACTTAGATTATCAGGGCTGAGCCTTGATCTAGAATGATAAACAAAGTTAGCAAAGTATTAATAGGTTGCTTTGTAAAGGAGGTTAGATGGGGGAAATCAGAATGACCATATGGCAATTCATGTAATGTGAGTAATATATAGGGTTAACAAGGCAGAAATGAGTGGTTTGTGTGTGGGTGTGGGTGTGCACGCGTACGTGTGTGTGTATGTTATGTGTGTGTATGTGTGTGTGTGATACGGTGGAAGGAAAGCAGAGAGAATGATCAAATATTGGGGACATGTATGGGCAAAGGCATGAAACTCAATGTGAAGACAAGTGTAGAAAATTACAAGTTGATCAGGAAGGCTGCAATACAATTCTTTTGTGTCTTGCCTAGGGGATTTTATCTTAAGGTCAGTGGAATCCAGTAGAGACAAAACAAATATGATATGTTTTTGTTTTTTATAAGAGACACTCAGTAGACAAGAAAAGATTGGTAGGGGACTATTACTATCATCTGAGAATTATGAATAAAAAGATGGAAAGAGATAGAAAGGAAGGTGGTGCATTAATACGGCTAGAATATAGAGAAACGGTAGACTTAGAAGCAAGGATGTTTTGGTGTTGCACCTCATGAGACATGATTCAAAAACTCCACCTGATGCAAGTACATGGAAAGTGAGGGAAAGGAGATCTTGAAACTAGAAATGCTTTTAAAATTTTGGTCTGGTGGCTCAGTGGGTTAAGCGTCCGACTTCGGCTCAGGTCATGATCACACCGATTGTGGGTTCGAGCCCCACGTCGGGCTCTGTGCTGACAGCTAGCTAGCTCAGAGCCTGGGGCCTATTTCAGATTCTGTGTCTCCCTCTCTCTCTGACCCCTCCCCTGCTCATGCTGTCTCTCTCTCTCTCAGAAATAAATAAAACATTAAAAAATTAAAAAAAATTTTGGTCTATTAAGGGAAGAGACGATACTAGTTAGGATTGGATGATGTTTTCTTAACTATAAAATGGGGATTATATAACTACTTAATAAGCTTTTTGAGAAGATTACACTACTGAATAATTTAAAGTGGTTTGAACTACACCTAATAAGTAGTAAGAGCTAA
Source organism: Crocuta crocuta (assembly GCF_008692635.1). Classification (NCBI taxonomy): domain Eukaryota; kingdom Metazoa; phylum Chordata; class Mammalia; order Carnivora; family Hyaenidae; genus Crocuta; species Crocuta crocuta. The sequence continues at coordinate 12,480,659 of NW_027531917.1, read as the reverse complement.
ATTACTATTAGCTATTATTACTTTATTCGACAAGTTGTAGAACCTGAATCTCAGATTCCTGCTCTGTAAAACTAGGATAATAATGCCTATCTTCAGGGTTTTCAGGGAGATCCTTGTAAAAAGTTTACATCACAAGATTCAGGCTCAGTTAGTGTAACTCAGTTAATGATGCTTATTTTCATATTTCAATATTGTCTCTACCTTCCTTCTCAATGTATCTCTCACCCCACCTCATTCTCTCTGTCTCTGTCTCTCTCTCTCTCTCTTTCTCTGACACACACACACACACACACACACACACACACACACACACACAGAGCCTGCATAGCTAATCCTCATACATCATCCACATGAATGTACATGCTGAGAAGTTGGAGTCAAGAGTTAGTAGAAGTGTTAAAGACATAGTGAAGCTGCAAACATGTGAGAGGGTGGGTGATGTGTAAAAGATCTTGAGAACATGAAAGGATTACTTTGGAGCCCAAACAAACTGAATGGAGAGAACAATGGTTACTGATGATAATTTTACAAGTGCAATGAATTTAGTTTGCTGAGAATTTGATGGGGTGTAGGTAATAATTTTAAGATTGGCACCAAAATTTTGGAAGACTATTGAGTCTGGAAAAAAGAAATAAAAGTTAACACTTTTTAGGTACAGCCATGGGAACAAGATGCCAGTGTTTCCAATGAGCTGTGGTAGGACAGTGTAGAGGTAGCAGAAGCCGGAGTATAGTGGCAGAGAAGAGGGGTAACCTGAAAATTGTTCATTGGAGAGGCTTGCATTTTGGAGAAGAGCAAGAATTTCTGCAAAAATTACTAGTTTCAAGTGTGTAAAATAGAAATTCAGAGGAGCCTCCATACCTCAAAATTATGGGGAAGATTTAAATGGTTGACTTCTGTGGTCATTTTCAATTCCTAAAGTCTATGATAATTTATACTAGTAATAAATGGAATTAGAAGTTTTCATTTCATGCATTGGAGGAAGAGTTGAGAACTATTTAGACTAGCAGTACCAAAACTTTAATGTATATAAAACATTCCCAAAATAGTGTGATCAAATATAAATTTGAGACCATGATACAAATACTGGTTCAGTATACAGCTTTTGAAAGGGCTATAACATTTTATTATTTTTTAAGAAACATTCCCATAGCAAATAATAAGCTTTATAAGTAGATCTATAAAATATGGACTAAGTCCTGAAATCTCTAATATTACTCTAATATTTCCACTGTATCTCTAAGATCATAGTTTATCCCCTTCTATTTAGCACTTTTTTAATACACAGGAAAAAGAAATTCACTGTGCTCTGATCATGGAATTCATTATTAATTTGAGAGAGAAGAACAGAACAAAAATTCAAAGCACTTCTAGTAAATACTTAAGGTGATGCATTTCATTTTGTTGAATTATAAATATTAAAAATATATAATATACATTATATTTATATATTGTATTTTATAGGTATAAAGAGAGCATATATACATTAAACTCTCAATTTAAAATAAAAGCATACAAAAATAAAATAAAGGCATATGCATTTCTTTCTGAGTCCGCTCTTTTTTTCAAAAGAGAATTTTTAAGCAAATAAAATATTAAATATGGAATATAATTTAAAGCAGCTGGCCACTCTTTGAAGTCCATATTTAATCAAGGCCTAGAGAATGTATCAAATGACCTGCATGAATTGTCCAAGACTACCCTATAGAGTGATCATTTCATCTATGTATGCATTTTCTCTTTTTTAATACAAGGAATGAGTGGGTGTGTGTTCCTCCTTCAAACAGGCTGCTAGAATTACATTTTTTCCCTGTGGTTGGTGAACAAACTCAGTTAGGAAAACCATTATGGATTGCCTCATTAGAGGATTCCTGAAATTGCTTACTTGTGACTACCCACCTGGAAAGCAATCTCTTGCTCCTTTGCCAGAGCACTGAAGAAGTGGGGGTTATTGAACCCTCTGTCATGTAAAGAGCTAGCAAATAAAGACAGGTTATGCTGAGAGAAATCACAAAGCTCCATTGTGCAGATGAGTTCTGATTTGCATATTGCCCCATAGACCCAGAGAATAGAATTGTTTTTGCCAGTTATAGGTTCTATAGAAATATGGCTAGACTAACAATCAGTTTCTTTTTTTCTTTGAATAGTGCTTTAGTGTACAAGTTTAACTATTTCTCTGTGCATTGCACTATTTGAATGAATCAAAAGAGAATGTCTACAGGAAATGATGCTTAAAATCCTATCAGCACACATACATCACAGCACTCAAGAGATTATAATTTGAAGAGTAACTAATTCATTCACCGGCTAGGGTCAAAATCATTCTTTTGGAACCCTGGGGCCAGGTTACATCTCTCAGCTTTCTTTGTATTTCCAGTACCTATGACAGTTCCTGACATCTGTATGCAATCAGTAAATATTTGTATTTTCAAAGCTAATGATAGTGTATATCAATTGACTTATTAATTTTGCTAAATTTATCCTTTGCTAAATTTTAGCAGGATCACATTTCTGAAGTTTTCTTCTCACCTGGTTCCATTTAAATTGATTTGCTCTTATTCTTTCAGTAGAAAGAAGTAAACTTCAGTAATTCTTCTTTTATTACTGTTTATATTCTTTTTTTTTTTTAATGTTTTATTTATTTCTAGGAGAGAGAAAGAGAGAGACAGCGTGAGCAGGGGAGGGTCAGAGAGAGAGGGAGTCACAGATTGAAACAGGCTCCAGGCTCTGAGCCGGCAGTCAGCAGAGAGCCCGACGCGGGGCTCGAACCCACGAACCGCGAGATCATGACCTAAGCGAAAGTCGGACGCTTAACCGACTAAGCCACCCAGGCGCCCCAATTACTGTTTATATTCTTAAAGACTCTCACTAACTGCTGTTCTTTTGTCAGCTAAAATCAGTGTATAACTTAATTTTTTTTTAATTTCACTTTTTAAATTTTATTATTTCTGCTACCTCGCCTTAACCTGGCTTAATATTTTAATTTTCACTTTTTTTTATCTTGAGACCTCCAAACTAAGTTCTAAAAACCAACAGTTATTAAAATATTGTGTCAAACTTTGAGATTTGTCTTAAAATTTGAGTGTAATCATTCACTCATTCAACCAATAAGGGCCCATCATGTTTTAGAAACTATTATACATATTCAAAAAGTAGCTATGGAAAAGCAAACTGTTGTTTTATTTATACTTTCTTTCTTTATATTATTTATAATTTATAAATTCATTTTATATGTATACACACACACACACACACACATGTATGTATACAGCCCTTCTGCTTTGGTTTTATATAGTGTCCTTTGATTTTTTTTAAATATTTTAATATTCAATCTTATTTTAGTAGAATTTTATACTATAAATTTCTGATAAAGCCTAAAATTAAAGGCTATTTTGAAGTCTAATTTCAATATTATCCTCTGAGATTCTAAGCACTCTACTTAATTTAGTATTATCTAAATATAAAAATAAAGTTGCTAAGCCATGATCTCTCAACACCAATATTAGTTGCTTAAAACGACTCATTTAAAAGCTAAGAAAGATCTTACTGTCTTGCTGAGTCTGTCTCACTGTCTTTGTAGTGTTTCTGTCCACAATAGATATATTGTAGAATGGAGATAATTAGATATGCCTGTATATAATGATGGGTTCTAACTTTTCAAATATTTACATTTAGGGATTATGTATAAGCCTAGATGTTATCATTTTATTTTTCAGGCCCTGTTCTCAGTTAGTTATACAAAGAGCAGATGTCAGTTCAGCATAAGTTCATACCAATTCATACAATTTCTTTGATACTTTTATCCATGTGCCATCCTTGCCTGTAATTTTTTATTTTTGCCATAGTAAATAGCTGAAAAGCTTGGGCTTTAGAATCAGGCACACTCAGCTTTCAGGAACAGCTCCTTATATTGGGGGCATGGTGAACTTGAACAAGTTTCAATTTTTTCTGTGTCCTTATCAATCATAACAAGTATCCCTCCTTCTTCCTTCAGAGGGTAATTGTGTAAGTTACTTTGCACTGTGTTCAGTATATAATCAATGCCACTAACTGGTAAGAGTGATATTCAGGGCTCTTACATTTTAAGCCATTGAACATTTGACACTTTGTGGGCCAGTGTGTTCTTTCAATCCAGTAGTAAAATGAAGTGGGATGAAGCAGCTCACTTGGATTTAGGGTAATGAGAAGATAATATGTGATTGAATTAGATACATATGGAGAGAGAGGTTTGGTTTTTCCATGATTGGATTAGCCTGGGCCTGATGTAAGTAAGCACCACACTTTAATTTACCAGTTTAGTCTAGATTCTGAAGTCTGGTGAAGTGGGAATAACTATGGAATATGGAATACAGGTATTAGTTTGAAATAAAAAATCCAAAATACAAGAATCAAATGAAATAATTTATTTAGTAAACAAAGTCGTGTGAATTTTGCATCACCAAGTAGGGATTTTGAATTTTTTTCCTTGCTGGAGAGTTGAGAGACTTTCAATCACTTGATATATACTCTTTAATTATAGCCTCCAATAGGTTTAGGAGAGTAAAAATAACTTTTCTGTTTTCTTTTTCTTTTAAACATGTTTTCGTTAAAATGCATGTGTCATACATATACCAGGTATCAGCATTCTATGGGTAAAATGGGTAAAAAAGAGTAAATTTTGGCAACTGTGGGTGTTTATTAGGTGATTATGCTTTTACAAAAGCAACTAGTCATTATTCAACTAAATCTCATTTAAGAAAATACATTATAGCAATATTTCTCTCAAAAATAGTTGTTTCAAAGAGTAAATATTTTTTTAAATGTTGGTAGTAAAATAAGTTAAATGTGAATGAATTTGAAAATAGAGGTAGACATTCTAGAAATCCAACATGTTTTTACTTAAGAAATATTATTTTTATCGGAAGTAGACATCCCATTACACAAATGGCATTTACACCTTCATATACCAAAACATTTATGTTTTTTCTCCATTAGAGCCTCCTAAATCACTTCTATTTTATGATATTTCATAAGAAATATCCTATAGGGAATTTTTCTTCTTAACTATTAATATATTTGATTAATCACAATTTTGTTATTAATCACACATTCATTAGCCTTTAATATGAATTTGTATTATTTTTTGAATATAAAAAGAAACCATTATCATTAAGAAAAATATACTGAAGGAAAGAAAACTCACTCATTACCTCATTGTGCAAAATAATCCTTCTCATTGATAGTCCACAATCACTGTACTCAAAATTATGTGTTAATGTTTCAATATGTCTTAGCCTGGTTTCTTTCAGTATTTTCTCAATAGTAGATAATAATGATGATAATGATGATGATAATGTAATTGGAAACAAGGCAAATAGATAACTTTGAATTCTTCTTTTGCTATTTTGCATAATATTAATCGTTGAATATATTTCTAACCACTAAATTTCATCAAAAATATAATTTATATTACCAAAATTTATTTTATACTGTGAATTTTAACAAAAATTAATCACCACCTTATTTGGGACATTCAGTTGGTTTGCAGTGTTTCAGTTTTGTAGAATATATAATGCCACAATGAGCACTTTTGAATACAAATGATTTTCTACCCATTAGTGCTGTTTGGTTTCCCACATCTAGTGGTTGAAAGCAACCACATTTAATACTTTTCTATAAAAGAGGTAAAAAACAAGTATTGAGTACACCCTTTGACAATCAACCTGGTCAAAATTATGGTTAATGATTCCTTCCTATGAACAGTTGTAGGTTCCAATCCATGTCTAGTTCCCAGACAAAAGAATAATAGTTAAAGTTTATATACCATATTCTGAAAAATTTTTATTTTAAATCTATGGGTAGGATATGCAAAAATATAAAGAACAGAATGATAGATATTTCATTTTATTTCTCATTTAGTATGGTTGCATTTTAACACCTGCTGTTCACAAAGACAAAGTTCAGTAGATAATAACCATGTAGAAGGAATTTGAAATGAGTTTTGGGAACTATATTTTGGGGAGGATAGGAGAAAAGTTAACACATAACTTAGTAATGAGATGATTTTAGTTAGTGTGAAACTCTGGTTGAATGTAAATTAATTTATCACTTTCTCTGTGAGTTGTAAACAAATTCTTCTGATTTTTGTTCCACAATTTTTTGCAATATAATATTGAAATGATTCAGAGATTTAGCATAAAATCAGCATATTTAATCATTTTAATATCTCTAGCCAAGATAATTGTAATCAATTAGCTCAATCGACATGTTTATCCTCTAATATGCCATGTATTTTGGGCCATTTAACTGCCCCTAAATCTTCATGGACAATCTACTAAGACATGTAAAGAATATGGACAAGGCAATATAGGATAGCATTTCCATTCTAGAAGTTTTCTAACCAGAATATTCAATTATAAGGAACAAAAGTAGAAGGTTAAAGTAATTTAAGGTCAGACTCAAAGTCATCTTCTTACTGTATGATATAAAATCAAGGTGGTCTTATTTAATGTAAAACTTTCTTATAAATCAAGGTAATTATTTCATTTTATTACATTACTTTTTGAGAAATTCAAGCTAATGCAATTCCATTAGGAGAATTGCTTACATGTAATATATTTTAAGATTAAATGGTAAGACTAGTATATTGCAACTATAAGACAAAGTAGCTTAGAGTTAATGTATTTCTGTGGCTTTTTTAGAAGCACTTCTCCAAATTCATCTGTGGCAAAAGTAGATACAATGGCAGAGATGCATAACTTGTGTCTGAGTTTGGAGGAGGTATAGTATTATATCACTGGGTGTGCTTCTGTGTCTAAAGAAGGTGTCATTCCATTCTCGTTATAATTGAGAAACATGGTTGTTCCTAATGTTGTAAAAACCCAAAGATGAAAGAAGCCCCACTTCATTCTTTTGCCTCCCATTTCCTCCAAAACATTTGGGTTTTAGTCTCTCCAAGGCTTAATCTGTCTGTAAAATTAGTGAGTTGATTTGGCCCTTCTAAGAGACTCTTCTAAATCTTAAAATTATATTGATTAACTTTACAAACATATAGTTACTTTATGAAGAGCGAGCTGACGGCAACAAATACACCACCAGGTTAGAATCCTCTTCATGCTGTACCGCTGAAAAATCACGCAACTTTGGGTCTCAAGTTGGTCGAATTTAAGGACGGTCTCTTGATCTCTGAGATTGATTTCCTAACATCTGTGATGATAACATAGACACTTTGAGTCTCTTAGAGGTAAAAAAGAAGCTGCGTGACTCCATGCAGTGATACTGTGTAACATTGTGTTGTTTTTTTTTGTTTGTTTGTTTGTTTGGGAGGGAGGGAGGAGAGAGAGAGAAAGAGAGAGAGAGCGCGCGCGAGGGAGCAAGCATGACCAGGGGAAGGGCAGAATGAGAGGGAGAGAGGATCCCAAGCAGGCTCCACAATGTCAGTGCAGAGCCCGATGTGGCGCGCGATCAAACAAACCGCAAGTTCATGATCTGAGCAGAAACCAAGAGTTGGACACTTAACAGACTAAGCCATCCAGGTGCCTCCGTATAACATCGGTTTTATCACTTTTTATTAATGTGCTTCCTGATAGTCACTTTTTAAACATTAGACATTATTCTCTTTTAATATATAGAAACAAGAAGTCATAATTTTTATAAGTAGTCAAATATTTCATATATTTTCCTTGCCTTTGGTATTTTCTTCCTTCAATTTTAATCCCCCTATTTTTAAACTAACTCGAATAATTTTCAAAGTAATTTAATACTCACAATTTTTAATATTATATTGTTGACAAAATTAATAACATTAGAAATGATCCTAATTAATAATGCCACTTAATATGATTATTAACATGTGGATCGATAAATTTTTACATTACAGCTCAAAACTGTATACTTATAACTAATATTTTTTGAGTATTATAGTCACAAATAAAAATCACATTTATAATCGCATTTATTTCCAGATTGATGCTGGCATTCAATAATATTAATATCCACAAATGCTTCCTATTTTAGATAATTTTTATGTTAGGCAGAGTTATATATGAATATAATCTGCCAGATTTTATTTTTCCCACCTTACCTTGGCTACCACTGCTCACAAAGATAAATAAAAACTTGATTTTTATTTTCTTTGTATTATAATCCTGGATTTATAATCTTGGTGCAAAAATCATCCAAATACAACAATACTGCCTGAGCACCAGACACAAACAATACACATATATGAAAATATTTTTACAAGGCAACTATCTTCAATATAAAGGGACACAGTAGCGGCAAAAAGAAAATTACAGGTGAAAGAAATCAAGCAGATTAACTGTAATAAAGCAGGAGCTCCAGACAGTACAGGTGAAGGAAATCTGTGAAGAACCACATGGAGTTGATATAAAACTTTAAAAAGTATATAATTCATAGGATTGATTGAGAGGAATAATAGATGAGGAAGTGAGAAACAGAGAAGAGGCCAAATTATAAGCAGAGGAAGAGTGAAAAAGGAATAATAAATTAACTGAAACTATATGTAAGTAGAGACATTTTGGATCTGTTATGTATCCACACTCATGCCCTGCTTCTTTTTTTTAATGTTTTTATTTATTTCTGAGGGAGAGAGAGATAGTGTGAGCAGGGGAGGGTCAGAGAGAGAGGGAGACACAGAATCTGAAACAGGCTCCAGGCTCTGAGCTAGCTGTCAGAACAGAGCCCTATGCGGGGCTCAAACCCACAAACCGTGTGATCATGACCTGAGCCAAAGTCGGTCGCTTAACCCACTGAGCCACCCAGGCGCCCCAAACTCATCCCTCGCTCCTGTTCCTGCTTGGTAACTTCACTCCAGCTACACTGGCCTCTTAGCTTTTCCTTAACACACACACACACACACACACACACACACCCCACCCCAAACACACAATCACATACATGCCCTTCTACATACAGACACCCCTGATCAAGATTTTCCCACTCGCTGTTCTCTCTGGAATGAAATTCTCTGAGATATCACCAGATGCCAATGACATCTTATAAAGAAAACTTTCACAATGTTTAACATTCCAGTCCCCACTCCACATTCCTACAGTCCATATCTCTCCTTCTCAAGTTTTTCCATACATCATCAAACTTACTATATAAATGGCAATTATTTGTTTTGTGCAATATCTGCTTCCCAGTTTCGTAATATAAACCCAGTGAGTATCAGGCCTTCAGGGCAGACTAAATCCTGCTAGAGCACCACAACTAGAACCGTTCTGTGCATAATTTTATTTGTTAAATCAAATAATTGATATAAAACATTATAGAAAAATTTCAGGCACTGTCCCTATCCAGTAGGGAGTTGTAGTCTAAAGAGGGAGACATTCTTGTAATATTTCTGTTGACCCTGAAGTAGTAAATGCATTTTACACAATTCCTGGGGCATAATAAGTGCTATATGTTTGCTATCAGCATTACCATCCTCTAGCATCAATATCATCATTATCATTGTTATAACTATGATCAAGTGAATATACACTGTTTGTCCAGTCCCAGTAACAACTCTGAAAAGAAGGAGTTTCTGGTAACATCGTTCTGTTGACGGGAGGACTGAAACAGGGAATTTAAATAAGTTGCCTAAGGAAATAGGGCTAGGATGTTGCAAAGTTAAAATGCAAATGTAGATCTGCCTACATCTAATGCTTGCAATTTTTCATTACACTGTGCTTGCTTCTTATTAAGTTTTGCTTCAAAAACTGTTTAATTTAGTAATAAAATACTATATGCAGTACACGGTCATGAATTTGTATTTAAATCTATATACAAAAATTCTATGAAATTTTAGAAGCTGTGCCGTGGATGTGAAATGTAATCCAGCAAAGTTTTTAAATTATACCCTGTCAAATGAGGTATTAATACATTGTCTGCAATGGTACTGAAATGAATAAATCTTGTATAAAGTATAATGACATAATATACACATTTGTAAATCTCAAAGAGAATTTGACTCTATTAATATTTATTAAAATATAGTAAGAAATAAATATATATATTTGTTTTGAGGAACTCAGATTACTTATCTGTTTATTTGTTCTATCAGAAGACACTTATTGAATACTTACATCAGGTGCATCTTACATTTTGGAATAAGAAGACAAAATAAAATAATTCCTATCTCAAGAAATTCATAGAAAGAGGGACAGAAATGAATAATGATCATACTGCACTTTTATAAGGGCTATGAGTGAAGTATGAGAGAACAATGAGAGAGCAGGTTACATTCTAGGAAATGATAACTATAAATTGAGTATTTTAAGAAGCTAACTAGATGTAAGAGAAATCTTTTTTGAAATAATATAAAACTGTACAGTTACATAAATATATTCCAAAGTGCTTATAAGATATGAGATTGTATTACACATACATTCATCTTCAGAAGTGTAGACCAGATGCTAGTCCTAGATGCTTATCCTAGATAATCATTACAATTTTGTTTTGTTTTGTTTTTTACCTCAAGAGCATTTTCTCCTGTGGTATAGCTATTTGATACTCCTTATTTTCTCTAGTAGACTATGAGTTAATCGAGGACAGATATCAGTTTCATTTTTTCATTTTTGTGTCTCTATTGTGTTTATCAGAGTGTTTATACACAGCATTCAATAATGAGTAAATTAATGAATGAATGAGATGATGAACATTGTTACTCAGTGATTACAAAATAAACATGTAATCAGAGGCCAGGGCATTAATTTAATTAAAATTTATAGTAGAGTTATATATGCAACAAGGCCCATAAAGAGACATAAAAGTGCCCTATAATTGTACTTTCATAGTCTTATTTGTGTCATAACAAGGACACGGTCAGTGGGATATTTCTGAATGGTGAGTTCCTCAGATTTCAGCGAATCTTTCCTGTAGCATCATTAAACCACTGACTCTGACAGAAAGTTAAACATTTGCTCTGCTTTACAGCTTTCCTTATTTGAAAAAGAATTAGTGTTTGAAGATAAGGATAAAAAGATTATTAGAATATTTTATGAAAGATTTTCTGTGCCTCTTCAGTAATATGTTTATACATCACTTCTGGAAGCTAAATATTTAAATGACTTAAGATTAATCTATGTTTTGTCAATTTCATAGTTATAATGCATATAGCAATAAAACTTGAAACTATGCCATGGGTTGAACTGGTTGTTTAAATTGCCATAGTGCCCTCAGAGGAGAAACTCTATGATTCAAGGGAGAAGTGTCAAATCCTGGGGACAGGTGCCATAAAATATAAATTTACATCATCCTAGAAACTACTGGAGAAACTATACTTGGAGAAATGGAATATGACATGTAGGGAAACATTTTAGACAATCAGTTGTTGCCATTTATATTTTAGATATTATATTTTGAGAGAGACTTACTGTAATAGTTCTATGATAAATTATTTGACTTTAGATTTCATTCAACATATCCATTCTGTTAAGATTAATATTTAATTTGCTTTTAATGTGGTTTTAAAATATGGTTTCATTGTTCAGAATCATAAAGCTTTGCCCCTTAGACATACAAGCGATAGCTTCTGTAGTACATGAAGAATGATAAAGCAGTGGTTACCCTTCACTTCATTCATCTTGTTATTCAAGATTGCATTCCATCTACACCACAAGTTGTGGCTACAAAGAATTGCTTAAGCATTTGTATTTTGCAAACATATTCACAGAATTTTTATTACCTTCATGCCCCAGTGCTGTGACTAAGCAAATGACATTCAGCAGTACATCACAGGCTGTTGTGCTGAATCAATAGTATTTCTGATTCAGGGGTCTCAAGGCTTTTAAATATTTGTTTGTGTTTACAGATATGTGATAAATGTATCCTCTTTCTGCTATGTCTATAAAATTCTGTTCAAGGCTAAAGAATGATTCTTAATTATACATTGACCATTGTACTTTACAATGCAATGGTTCTTAGCTGTCTTTAATTAAGGAAAAGCAAAAATTCATTTAATGTCCTGAGCCTTTCTATGTGCCAGACATTATAATAAAAGAAAAGAAACACAACAAAACACAAAACAAAGGTTGACATTAACTGCATGTAATATTAGAAATGTATCTAATCCTATTTTTACATGTAATTGGTGTTCTTTTAACTTTTTAGGAAGTTTTTTAAATTGTCATTGTGTGCTATTTATCTTGGGTATATGTCTTCATGATTCTAAACAAATATTGAAAAAATGAAAAATTCTAAACTACCTACATGGTAGTGTGCCGATGTTAATATAACATAGCCAAACCTGTGATTTTCCCTGTAAATAGTATGTGTGGGATTTGCGTGTGTAGGTGTATGTACAGATGTAATGCCGCATATTGATTCCTGCATTTAAACAGGTTTGTGACCTTGTCACAGTCTCTTAATCATTTGTTCTGTGTAGGCATCAGTTGTCTCATTCAGAAAGAGACAATATTGGGATAGTTGCTCAAGGTCCCTCTACCTCTTTAAACATAATGAAAAATAATAATTGCCTTACTCTGCCATTGTATGTTGATTCTCTTGGACTTTTTGTATAAAGAGCAAACCAGTCTTCAGCATTTCACTTTATATTTTTTTTCATTAGGAATACTAAATAAAAGCCTTTTATTTATAGCATTACAAGTATTTATTAAAAGATAAAATTGCTTCCTAAGGGCCTGGGGATGAAGATTTCTTTATAGAAAAGGTAGGTCCCCCCAACTGAAATAGTACATGGAGGTTTAAAGTGTCCCTTTTATTATTATTTCATTATTTTTATTATTGTATTATTTTATTATTATTATTTTAACATGTCAAATACACTTGTATAAATTATCAGTGCCAGGAGAGGCATCACTGATATTCATACAAATTTGGGAATGATTAATTTGAATGAGGTGTCCCTGAGTGTTAAATAGTTTTAAGTTACAGAATAAAGTTGGAGGATATTTGAAAGTATGACTCCAAAACCAAGCTGTAAGGTCTTTTTCAAATGCAATATCTTTCTTTAGATGCAGAATATTTATATTTTTCTGAATATCAATCCTTCTTAGCACATAAAGGAACACTATAATCACCTCTTTATTTCCTATTAAAAGGTATATTAAAATGTTGACTTATATATTGCAATTATATTAACATAATGTAGAAAATAGATGATCGGTTCTTACAATTCTAGTAATTTCATAAGGATATTTAGAGCAAAGTCAACCTTAGATGTCAACTAATCCATATGTCTCATTTTACAGATAGTAGAAAAAAGAAGGGAGATTGATACAAGTAGATGCCCATAGTTTCTCTGCTAATTGGTAGTGGAGTTGATACCAGACATTTTTGGTCCCAGTCCAAGGATCCCTCTAGCATACTAGACTGACTTGATTTTGATGAAAATTGGTTCCAGTGGATTAATTTTCAAATGAGTACTTGCTTATGGATGGCAGGTAAAGGGTCTGGGATGTCAGACTAAGGTTAGGAAATAGGTAAACAGAACAAGACTGAAAAGTTGTTCCTATCAAAATAAATGAGCTGTTTGCCTACTTCCTATGGGAAGATCTAAACGATTAACCTTTCTGTTCCAATGAAACTAAAGCATCAAATCAGTGAGGAAAAACCTATCAGCCAAAGGCTAACTCTTGTTATATGTGGACTGCATCATGTAGGGGACATGGTGAAAGCATCTGGAATAATTTTTTTTAAATGTCATATATAATCATAACCTAATTTACCTGTCTCACAAATACAATTCAATAAAAAAATGAAAATAAATATATCACCAATACTACTTGTGTGAACCCAGAGAAAAGTTAGTTTAGTTGATTTTATTTATTAGATATTAATCAAATATATGCACACACAAGTAGTTTAGTTGATTTTACTTACTATAATCTTGATCAAATATATGCACACACACATATACACACAGAAAATTTCAGTCTCAAAATACAGAAAGTTTTGTTGAGCAATAGATTTAGGTCTGCTGTTCAGGCTAACAACTAATTAAGAACTTACATTGAAAATGCAGAATAAATAAAATAATAAATAGAATAATGCAATAACAAAAAAAATATAAAATGAATGAATCATTTTGACCAACCGTGAAAATGTGTTTCCATTATATTTGATATTTAACTACTCTAAAATCTTGCAATTACACAAAAGTATAATAATAAAATCTCTGACTATAAATTTACTAGGTGCTTTATATAACAAAATCATAATGTTATATATTTGTTACATATATTATATCTACTAAAACTTTACAGCTTAGGTTTTTCTGTAGATACTGTGTGATAGCAAATGTATAATTGATACTTGTTGTGTCTGAAAAAATAAAACAAAGTGGAATGAGTATGAATTTAATTCAAACAGAACTAGATTTGAGTCCAGCTATACTCTTTGGACAAGTTTCCTAATCTCCTTAGTACTAGGTTAAACATAACTAACTGGAATGTTTTTGAAGATTCAATGAGATAACATATAAGCAGCAAGGCTAATGTTTGCTTATTTGTTTGTTTTTGAAATAATCTATAGATTCCTTTCAACATATTTTCTCTGGCTGTAAATATTGATGCACAAAAACAGGTAGATAATAAGAAATTACAGTGAAGCCTAGCATTCCAATTTCTTAAGAGTAAGCACATAATTATTTTAGACATCTGGAGAAAAAGAGATGGTGAACTTTTAATTTACATTTACATTTTATTTATATTTAACATAAGGTACTCAACACAAAATAGACACTTAAAATGGGATAATTAAAATATCATTCCGTCTCATCCAGAGAGAATGTGAACGCTTCTATATTTTCAGAATTTTTAAAAATTGGCACCATTTACAAAATGCAGTGGTGAAAAGCAAAATTATGTACTGTTCAAATTAGCTATGATCGTACTCATCTCAGGAAAAGGAAGATATTTCAATAAGTGTTTGATAAACATTTGTGGTTTGCATTTTTACAACTGCTTCAGAAAACTTCCCCTGTTAATCCTACCTAGAAGTAATAGTTTGTCTCTGAAAACACATGAGTTTTGCTGCACATCTTTCATAGATCTCAATTTCTCCCTAGTAAAATAAGGACTGCAGACACATCATATACTCCCTTCTGGTCTATAAAGCCATTGTCTTACTCCTCTTTGAAACTCTGAGTGCCTAGCACAGTGGCTTTTATACTGTTCTCTCAGTAATGTATTGGTAAACGAATGAATTACCAATTCAGTGTTTACTATTCTGTGCACAAGGCTGATGTCTTTAAAATGACATTTTATTTAAATTACTATTCAGCAATGTTATTCTAAAAATCTTTAAATCCATTTTGTATTTAGGAACACATTAACAGTGGTCAATAATTTAGCTATTAATATGAAGTGTCATTTCACCAGGGATCCATCCTGTGAAATGGATGATATGGAAGTATTTATTTAAAAGAGTTTTTAAAGTACTTATGTGCAGTCCAAAGCACTCAATTTCTAAGCTAAATGCTTCACTAGTTCACTCTCTGGCAAGTCTATAGGACTTTGGCTTTAAATTAGAGACCCATGCTTCCTCACATCCCAATTTGAAATATCACGTATATTCTGAACTGCTTTCTCATGTGCTTCTGTAGCTCAAATAATACATTATGGAGCACATGGCAGTTTGAAAAAGCTCTCATTAACATTATTTTATTTGATG
Organism: Crocuta crocuta; assembly: GCF_008692635.1. NCBI lineage: Eukaryota > Metazoa > Chordata > Mammalia > Carnivora > Hyaenidae > Crocuta > Crocuta crocuta. The sequence goes on along the minus strand of NW_027531917.1, from coordinate 12,465,041 downwards.
CTTAGAACAATGCCACTATTGTTAGGAAAAGCTTTTTTTAAGTCCATTTTATCGGTTAGAAATCTGAGACTTGAGGAGTTTAAATATATTTTCTTAAGTTTATTTATTTATTTTGATGGAGGGAGGAGAAGGGTCAGAGAGAGAGAGAGAGAGAGAGAGAGGGAATCCAAAGCAGGATCCATGCTCTAAACATAAAGTCGGACATGGGGCTTGAACCCAGAACTGTGATATCATGACCTGAGCTGAAATCAAGAATTGAATGCTTAACTGACTGAGCCTTCCAGGTGCCCCCAAGACTTGAGGAGTTTCATCTCTGCTCATGGTTCCATATGCTGGGTGAGTGACAGAAAGAGAATCAGTACCTAAGCTTCCAGGATCATGTCCAGTGTGTTTGCCCTTCTGTCTTCCTCTCATTGAGATGATATAAACCAAACCAAACCAAACCAAACAAAACACTATACACCAACAACAACAGTGGATAAATATTTAAAGATGGAGTAGAAAAGGAACAATTTGTATCGAAGGAAACTTTCCGATGCAAAGTATATCCAGTCACATGCTCTTTCTGGTCTTTTGTTTCTTCTTTTGCATTGTTTGGTCTTATTTTAATCTCCCCATTAATTTGCTGCATGTTTTCCAACACATTTAACACATACTGTTGTTGTTTATGGAAATTTAAAAAAAATAAACAAAACAACAACAAAAAACGGAGACAAAAGGATGTACCAAGCAATTAGTCTTTGTTATTTGAAAGAGCTTTTTAAAATTATCTTTCTTTTAGACTTCATAGAAATTTTCCCCTCCTTCATCCCAAGAGGTAATCTTTAGATAAAAGGTCAGGGGCATTTCCAATTTTGAAGTTGTCTTGTGGCAGCAAATGTGATTTCCTATGCAGTGTTCTCTCTCTTTTTTTGTTATCATTTGGGGAATATGATAAAATATTTACCAAGAAAATCGTGTAAAAACAATGACAATATGACCCCTACTATAATTTTATGAAAAGGAAGAATCACACTCATACATACACAAACATGCAAACTTATTAACACAGCACACAAACAGACACACAGACACAAATATTCCTAAATTTTGATTCAAAGAAACTAAACCTGACTCAAAATAACTTTAAATTTTAAAGTTTCCTGGTGTTTCACAGATTACAAAACTGTCAATATTTTAAAAAGCCCTGCATAGTTAACCTTTATTTCTTAACTATAAAATAACTTTATTAGTATATATAATTAGGTAATTAAGTTTAAAGCCATGAACAAATTTTTAAAATGTTTGCTGTGTACTTTTGTCTAATTGGTAGTGATAAAGTAAATACATGTAACAAAGAGTATTTCTTTAAAATGATTTCACACTCCTTTTCACTTCTTTAATATGAATTTCATATGTTAATATTATATTTTGTGTACATTTCCCTTTGGTGTATTAAAAGCACATTTTTTTCTTTTGAAAGAGAGAAAGGAAGGGTGGGACAAAGGGAGAGGGAGAGAGAGAATCTTAAGTAGGCTCCACACCCATCACAGAGCCTGACGTGGGGCTCAACATCTCACAGCCATGAGATCATGACCTGAACCAAAATCAAGAGTCAGACACTTAACTGACTGAGCCACTATGTGCCCCAAAAGTAATTCTTAAATTAACATGATTCTGCTAGTTACATTCTACTTGATAATAGATCATCTTCAATTAATAAATTCTATGTAGTTGTCATAAACACATATTTTTCCTGCTATATATGTTAATATTCTACATCATTATCATATTAATAATTTTTATGGTCAAATCTCTTAGATTTTAACCCAAACTAATAAGCTCTAGAATATTCTAACCTCAAATTTTCATGAAAAATAACATGTGACATCTAATTTTAAATAACAAATAAGACATTATGAAAAATGATTATATGTGATTCAAAACAAGTAGGATAGATTTGATTTTTTTGTTTCTACTTACCAAAAACACTGTTTAATGTTCCACTTTAAAGTTATAAGAGGTATACAAAAGCTTCGGATTTAAAATGTAGTAAACTGATATCAAATGATAAGACAATTTTGGAATATATGAAAGGAAATAGTCATAATTTTTGCATACATTGAGTAGTCTGAAAATTTGGTTATAGTCTTTTACTTTACTGTAATATTCACTACATGTGAAAAATTCACCACATGTAAAAATAATCATGAAAAGTAAACTGAAAACTGGTAATATTTCATTTGATAAAAATCACATGTAGTAAGTAACAGCAAACATTTTTAAAAAGAACCAAGAACAATTAAATCAAAATAACTTTCCAAATTAAACCTAAACTTTCAGTCTTAATTTTTTTAAATATTGAAGAAATCACTAACCCTTTTACTTTTCAGAGTCCCACTAAACGAACAGATGACACATTGAGAATATAACTAAAGAAACAAAGGAGCTAATGGTCAAGGGACTAGAAAAAATGGGAACCTATTAGTACTCCTAGGTTATAAGGGGCAAAGGGTTATTTAATAAGGGAAGTAAATCAAAATGTCAAGATCTAGAATCAAAATGTCCATTGGTGTCAAAATGTGCAAGTTGAATTACCCACTATATTAAAATGTCAAAATGCTTTGCCCACAAAATGTAGGTCCACATTGAATTTAGACAGAAAAAGCTCACTAATAATACATTCCCATTAATTCAACAAATACTTCTCAGGCTCCCACGATGAACCAAGCTGGAATGGTAAAGCATTGCCTGCAATAGCCATTGTTTTTGCATTTACTGAACTTGAGGTTCAGTGAGGGATATTAGTCATTAAACAAATATTAATACATATTAACATTTAATCAAAAATGATTATATGTGCTGTGAAAAACAACTACACAATATAGTATATATCCCCATAACATGCTTTATTAACTCAAAGCCCCCATAACTTTTGATGGTTGCACTGGTCAGTGTAAATCAATGCAGATTGCATTCTCCAGATTCATAACCAAAATCACCTCACTGTGCATGTATGCTATGCTGCGGCCAACAGAGCTGTGGTGTAAATAATATCCTAGATGAGTTAAAGGAATTCCAATATATGCTCCCCAAAATGTAGTTTTTCCATGAGGTTTATCTACCGCATTAAGTTAGTTTAGCTGAAAGAAAGAAAGAGAGAGAGAGAGAGAGAGAGAGAAAGAAAGAAAGAAAGAAGAAAGAAAGAAAGAAAGAAAGAAAGAAAGAAAGAAAGAAAGAAGGAAAGAAAGAAAGAGAGAGAGAGAGAAAGGGAGGGAGGGAGAGAAGAAGGAAGGAAGAAAAGGTTTAAAAATTAAAACCACAACAAAATATAAATGCAGAAGATTTAAAATTCCCTTTGAATTCAAAAGTAAACGATATTTAGGGAAATATTGCTAAGTAACTCAGTACATGTCGCTAATTGCACTAATTATTATTTTGTCACATTTATTACCTTCATCTTTCATAGCATGAGTAATTAAGTGACAAAAACAGGTTTTATATTGTGATCAAACAATATTCTGTTACATCCACCCTACTGATGTCTTCAAAGAAAGTGCTGTCACAGTTTTTCCAGTAAAGAACTTGTAAGTTGATAAGTAGAAAAATGTCTCAGTTTAAAGAACATAAGCCTAAGGCCTGGATGGACTTGATAGCATGGGTAAAGATATGCAAAGAAAGACTTCCAACAGAAACTAATTTAACACAATTCTTACTGTCTGTGGCATATGGATGCTCTTTTTTAGTACGTCCATTGTAACTCTTACTTAATATCACAGGATCCTGTAGATATAACTGGAAGCTTCACAAAGGGTCTTCTCAGCAGAAGGGGAATTCTATTAATGATTGTGTTCTCTTTTAAGTGCTGGACGGCAGCCAGCAGAAATACAAAGCCCATAAGCCTCAAACAATTACGTGTCTGGTTTTGACACAGGAATAAAATAGTGGTGTGTGTGTATGTGTGTGTATGTGTGTATGTGTGTGTGTGTGTGTGTGTGTGTGGTTTAAAAGATATATAGTCAATCTCTAAGGATATTCTGCCTCATGATAGCAAAAATAGAATAGATAAAATACCCAAACTAACCCAAGCAAGACCAATATCATCTAAAACTACGTGAAATGAAAAATAATGACTGCCACAGACAAAAATAATAAAATGACATCAAATGACCTTTCCATGTTCGATGGTGCAGAACTCTGGGTTTATACCTAACTAATTTTGACCCTTAGTGAGATAAGAACTGCTTTCAAAGGAGCATTTCGAATCGGTCTGTAAATGCATCTGAAATACACCTCTGCTGATATTGGCTGACTTTCTGACTATAAGCATTTTTATAATAAAAAGTCAGCATTGTTTTGTATCAGCAGACACCATTTTGAACCATCCATTATCTAGACAGCCTGAAGCCTTGTTGAGACAATTGATATTTGAGATTGATAGTCTTTTTGGCAGCCATTCCTGGATATTGTCTAAGCTCTAACTCTTTCCCTACTTGAGTCACTATAAAGTTAGATTTCTAGACCACACAATAATATAGACAGTATTATATAACACTTGGCTATTAGATTTCATATGTGAGTAATGATGGCCATATAAAATATTCATGAATCTTTTGTATACTTGTTTAAGACATTGCACAAAGTATCACTCCATTTTCCTTATCTGAATATCCACACAATGAATTATTGTGGAGTTGTAATGCTAAGAAATTTTTAGTGCCTTGCAGTAAATGGAATGTCCACGTTTATTTATAAGGTAAGTGTTTTTCATCATGTTTCCCTTTTCCTTGGACACCTAGGATGCACAGATACAATTTTGTGTTGAAAATTGCTCTAGCCTTTCTCTCTGCTTCTTGTGTTTTAATATTTCTATAGTTTATACTACTTATTGGCAACAGCAGCTGAAAATCCATTTTGAAAATTGCTAGGATGTGTGTGCGTGCGTGCGTGTGTGTGTGAGTGTGTGTATAATAAAGAAGTAAACTGTTATAAATTTAAATATATTCACCTGACTAATAAAAATGAATATAACATATTAAGTTTCTACCAATGTTAACAACAAAAGTTTTTATGGTTTTGGGTTTTTTTTATTTTACTTTGTTATTTTTATACAGAATATGTCTTTAAAAGTTTCAAGTATTATCTAACTCTCTTTAATCTTTATTGATGGGATGTTTTACTGATGACTCAGACACAAATAAATTTTACTTTGATTTCTAAAATCAATTTTATCATTATACTGTGTATGAAACCAAAGAAACAGTGAATTTAAAAGCTAACTTTATTCAGACACAAAGTTAATGTACACAAAAGTAGTAAAAATTTGGATTTGGGGGGCCTAGGTGACTCATCCCATTGAGCGTCTGGCTCATGGTTTTGGCTCAGGTTATAATCCCAGGGTCCGTGGGATCTGTCCCCACATCTGGCTCTACAGTATGCATGAAGTCTGTTTGAGATTCTCTCTTTCTCTCCCTGTGCTCCTCTCTCTTTTTGTGCTCCCTCTTTTTATAAAAAATAAAATTGGATTCAAGAATGCTAGATCTTTCAATAAAAACTATGAGTTTTTCTCACAAGATTACACTGGTTTTAGGTCTCTGTTTTTATAACAAACAGAACTTGAGTTAACAGGCTGCTTAATGACATAGGTGTTTTCACTTTAAAAACAGCCAATCCTGTGAGGCAGTGACTAACTGGAGCAATTTATTCCTATAAAATGTTGAACAAGTATTATTTCCAGATACGTATGAATTAAGATGCACTGCTGAAAGTCAGCCTTATTTTTGAGATTATTTCTAATCATCCTCACATCTTTTATCAGATCCCCTAAAACAAAAGATCTATTATGACTCTCACATTTTAACATTTACATGTTAGTATGAGAAGAAAGAATTAAATATTAATAGTGTGTCTTACTTTATCCTACTAGTTTAACATTGGGTTGCAGCCTACATAAAAATGAGCATTAAATTATTACATTTTTTAACTCGCAGTTTATAATATACATGAACATATCAAACATTATCTTATTTTTAAGGATCTAGATAAATGGGATAGTTGCAAGTTCAGTTATAAATACTATAAATTGAAGTATCATGCACACTTAGCATTTTTTATTAATAATTGTATTATAGATTATGATAAAACCAATGGATGCCTTTTTAAATTATTTTTGTTTTACAGATAAATGTTCCCATTTCTTCATATAGGCTAGACATTTTGAATTGCTTTTGGGCATATCTTTGGGGAATGTCCAGATGTGAGAGAATACTTTCTGGCATTCAAAGATTCCCAAAATATAATCCCCAAGTATTTTTCCAATTTACTTTCCCTGGCTCTCTTGACGTTTTCTATGGTTGAGGAAAAGTAGGCTACCATTTTACTTAGAAACCCATATTATCTCTTCTATCAAAAACTCTTTTTTTCACATTTCTCCCTCTGAAATCCAATCCCTCATTCAGTGTCAATCTCAATGATCTTTTCATTTATGATCCTCCTTACATGATACAAACAGGTTCTTTTGAACTTTTCAAATGCTTTATACTTCTCTTGTAGTATTCATATTTTGCTTTGTGACCACATATATATTATCCTGTCTCTATTACTAAATGTTTTTCTTTGGCAAAGACTTGATCTTATATATTCATCATACCCTGGAAATGCCTAGCTCCGTGCCTTGCACCTAACAGGGGTTTCAAACATATGTGTCTATTATTTTGTTATACCTGTCCTCTGCCTGTGGGAAAAACATCTTTGCATGGTACAAAAACAGCAATAAGCTTGAGCTCTGTGTGCAACAGAGTGATCTAAAAGTTTTTTTTGTTTTCATTCCTTCAACTGATATATGTTGATTCCTTGTGGTTACCTATACACTATTTGAGTCAGAAAGTAGATCATTAGGAAACGTCATCTTGACCTTTATTATGCCATCTTTTCCAGAATGTAGGTAAAAGATCAGATTGTATTCCCCTTACATTCCTTTTTTGCCTACATTTGAGGACTAGGGGAATGGCTTTGAAAATGTGTTTCAGATAGTGGTGTAGGAGCTATTGAAAAGAAGGATTGGAAACATAGCAGAGAGCAACTTCATGAATCTGCCTTCTTACTCTTTAACCAGGACAACACTAACACTCTTTCTTTCTTTTTAAAAAAAATTTTATTTTTTAAGTAATCTCTACACCCAGTGTGGGGCTCAAACTCACAACCCCAAGATCAAGAGTCACGTGCTCCTCCGACTGAGCCAAGCAGGCACTTCATTTTTTTTAATATTTGAAATTCTTAAAAATAAAAAAGCAGAAATAAACTTCATTTGTAGAATAAAGCAAACAAACAAATACAAATACATTTGAAAACCACAACAGAAACACAGCACCAAAAAGAAGGCAGGCTTGGAAGGGCGCATTATAGTGCATCACTATTTTGTATTGCTTTTGTGATGAATCACTGTCAGGATTCAAATGGAACATTTTCTCCCTTCACAATTGTTCTAGACAATTTAAAGGAAACTGTATCATTTAACTGATAGAAAATTGCAAATGATTATATAAGATATAATGTTCCTGTAGACCAAATAATTTAGGCTAGATATAGGGTTGAATTTCTTTAAGGTAAAGGGTATTCAGTTGTTTTCTAGTACCAAAACACCCGGGTAAAAGCCATTAAACAATAGTATTGATGGCTGATTCGGTGGCCCACAGTTTCTGAGATTTTCTGTATCTTCCTCTCTCTGGAGCAAGATGGCTGTAGCTGTCCCCAAGCACCTGGCTCTCTCGTGACATTGTCAAAAACCAATAAGGAAACAAAACCTGTCCCTCAAATCTCTCTCTCCTTTTGAGAGGGAGCCACATTTTCCCAGAAACACCCAGCATACTTTCCTCAGGTACAGGTTGACAATCACACTGTTCCAGCAAGAGAGACTAGAAATTGGTGTGTATAGCATATTAGCTTCTGTCAGGAGCTGTGGGCCCTGCCAGCATTGAGAAGGCAGAGAAATGACTTGTATCAAATAGCAACTGAGAAATGGTGTTAAGGAAGAATGCTTAAAAACAAGCAAACAAAACCCCAGATCCCTATCTATATTAAATTAGTGTGGCCCTGACCAGATGCGGTGGTAAGCTATATTTAAAGCAGTTACTTTGAATAAAACTGCATCATTTTAAGTTATGATTTTCTTTCTCTTACAATGTTAACATTGCAAATGGTTAATTGTGTATCACTTGTTTTATTGCTGATTCATTTTCAGTTTATTCATATTTGACTGTCATTCACTACTTCGCCTTTTGAAGAAAGATTAAAAAACAAGTCTGTTTGAACTCTGCATGCAATTTTGATTGTCGATGCCATTTATGCATAGTGTGAATTAAGATGTGCTTGTATTTTTTTCCTTCTTTGATGCTTGTCTTTATGTCCACCAAACATGGTTCTTTGTTATTGCATTGTTTAATCTCTTTATTCCATTTTATATCTCCCAGAGAAAAAAGATTAACATAATTTAAAGAAATGTACTTAACCAAAAGATAAGTCATTTTTAGACTTTATGTGAGAAAACACAGGATACTGTGGAAAATATTTTCTTTTATTCTACCTCAACTTTTTTAAATCATATATCGACATTTTAAACTATAGAAAACCAGTTTGTAGAATTACTGTCTCAGAAGTTAGCATTTATATTTTCCCACTTCATTTCCATACTAAACTTTACAGTTATCAAAGTCCAAGGTTTTCCAACTAACTCAGGTAGCAGTCATTTTTAAAATAGTGAAACATTAAAGGGTCAGAAAGATTACATTATCCATTTAGTTTGTTACCAAAAAGCAAGAACCAGTCTGAAGATAGAGCTCAACTTTATAAAATATACCAATTTTTCAGCTTACATAAATTAATAATTGATCTTGCACTCAGACACACTTATTGATCTATAATTAAAAGACCTCCAAAAGCTATTTTTAAGCTGCTTGCATTCTAAAATGTAACTGAAGTTTTAGAATACAGGAAAATCTTCAGGTTCTGAAGAAGGTTTGATAAGATAAAGGCATACCCTCCAATTCAAGGTTTTGTGGAGATGCCTTTAAATTTCCATTGTGAGATTTTGTATTTTATTTAATCATTATAATCTTTTTCATGTTAAAAAAAAAACCCATCTTGGTAATAGTACATAGAATGCTGGGTTAAAGTCAATCAATTTTCACTATTACATTTTGAATTGCTGTTAATTTTATATATATATACCACTACCCCAGCACCAGACCCATTTTCTTGAAAGATAGATAAAGCAGATATCTATTGTAAAGGTGTTTTGTTGTTTTTGGTGTATTTGGAGCTCAGGTTGGTGGGCAGCAGGGAGAACAAAACTGTTGGTAGTTTCTGGAGAGACAAAGCACTGAGGCACCCCTCACGAGAAGAGTATTAAACCAGAGGAAGGAATACATTTTTTCTTGCTGCAGTGAATCTGAGGTCTGTTCTTGTTGATTGAGAGAAAGAAAGCCTGGGAAATGGAAGAGAGAATGATTGAATTCTTTTTGCCTGTGATTTCACTTTCAGTTTATTTTGATTTATGTGTTAATTAATAAACTTTTTAGAGAAGTTTGAGGTTCATAGGAAAATTGAGCAGGAAGCACAGAGAGTTCCCATATTCTCCCTGTTCCCATTCATTTTCAAGTTGTATTAGAGAAGCATTTGCTCTTGTTTTGGCATGAGAGGTCCAGACTTTAAAGACAAGGCTAAGCACAAGAGTTTAACACCGAAAAGGGCTTGCTCTCTCACCCAGTCAACCCAACAACCTGTAATAGTACACTTTGTCAGATAATCTCTGTGAGATGTCAGACACAAGTCAGCAAGTTTAGCAAAGTAAAGCAGAGATCATATTAAGGGTAAAGGTACTGAAGGATACTTTAAATTATTTGAAATTATGACCCTTCCACTTGCTACCTTTTCTACAACTTCTTATAATATGCACTTTGATTGATATTTTTGCTGAGCTATTTATTGGTATTTTAGTTTATTTAGAAAAAAATTAACTACAATAAGTCTGTGGCTCTGAGTACTCAGTCACATTGTAACTCAGAAGAAAAGAATTATAACTTTCTGTTCCCCAAATCTTTCTTACACCTGTTCTTCTACTTCCGTCCCTAATTGCCATAACAACCCAAGTTCAGGTTCTTCATCCCTTTGGGCTGGGGTTTGCAAAACTCTTTCATTTTTCAATCCTGATGTATTCTAACCCATTCTATGTAATAATGTCGATGGATCTTCCTAGATCACAAATTTTATACTGCCAGTTCTCTACATTGAAAGAAAGAATTAAACTTTCATCGGCTGTTGTCTTGTCCTCTATGGCTAACCAATGTCAAGTTCTAGGTCCTGAAATATTAGACTCAGGTAAAATTAATTTAGCAAAAAAAAAAAAAAAATGGCAAAGCTAGACATTACAGGAGGAGGATAGTGGCTACCCATGGGTCTGGAGTTTCTGCTGTTTCTATGGAAATGATCTAGAGGAAGGTGTTCTGATTCCAAAGTACCTTGACCCAGTTATTTAGATAGAAACATCAGCAGAATAGGCAGGAAGGGCAATTAATCAGGTTACCACTGTCTGATAGAATGATCCCATAAGACCATTCAATTCCCTTTGTTCTAATTCTGTGCTCTCAGGAGAAGCATCTAATCTATAATTTCATGTCCTCAGAGAACATACCTACCCAGGAGGGTATGCCCTTGCAGATGACTTGTCCCAGTTGTCAAGCCTCAGAATATCCCTCCAATATAATTTGAAACACTGGCATTCGAGCTTATGAATTAGCCTTCATGTGATTTTAACTCTAGTGACTTGTTCCCCCAGGACCAACACCTGTAGCAATCTAACAAATCCACATTTCTAAATCTACACCAAGACCATGGCAATTCCATTAAACTATATTTCTTGAGGCACATCCTAAAAAAGTAGCCTAGGTCACCCACAAATATTATTACAAAATTAACCTGGTTTGACACACCTTTTAAACACTTGCTTGATCTATTCAGCAATGGCCCTTTGAGAAATTTGTGCTTGGCATTATTTTATGTATACATCATTTTAAGACTTGGACTCTAAATATACACTAACATTATATATAAGTATCTTCTATAATAAAATTATTTCAGAAAGATCCTATTAGTAAATTCTTACATAAAATAATTCTTTCTCATTCTAGCCTAAAATACTACTTACAATTATAGAAAAAATAAAACCTTCAAAAGCATGAACACTCTCTTCAGTGTTTATTCAAGTACTTAATGCACATTTACATTAACCAGCATCATATCATGCATATCTTTTGTATTGTGAAAGTAATATGATCACATGGCTGAAAAATTGTGTCAGTATTAACCTAATATGTTTAGTTCAATAGATATTTATGTTTAGAAGCCTTGGTTAGATTTTCATTTGACATGAGGTATTTTGATGTGTTATGTTTGGTTTCCTCATTGGTGAAATGAGAATATCATACCACATCATAGGCCTTCTTGGAAAATTAAATTATTCAACACATATGGAGAGCTGAGAACACTGTACCTAGCAAATGTAGCTCTTATGAGTATGTATTCTCACATGCTAATTTATTGCAGCAGATATAGGAGTCAACGGTTTTTTCCCCACTCTTCTGTGACTTTGCTGAGACCTCCAGAGTTATGCCCATTTCCTGGGCCATGCACATTTGAAGCAAGGGGTGGTAGAATGCTAGGGGTGGTGGAATGCTAAAACCATCTCCCCATTATTCTAACAGATTGTGAATGCCAGACTCTCTCAAAGTGGCTTTTCTCATATGCTTTCATTGCAAGGTGAAAGTGATTATAAATGTACCTGGCTTGAATTGGCTGGTCTGAACAAATCTGATTCTCTCAAGGAATGCATTTCTAGTATTTTGGTGACCCTCAGCCAAGAATTCCCTATTTACTCAGAGTCTACTACAACTCTAGAATAAACTTGGAAATCCATTACTTTATACTAGACTGGATTCACACGGACTTGGTGTCTTATTTTCTTTTTGATAGGAAGGGATTCTAACTATTTACAAATTTTCAAAACATTTATTAATAAATATGTCCTATGAATGTGAAAAAAAATACATTTTCTGCATTTTAGTCTCCTCCCCCAGTCCCCTGAATGCACAAACATGTTATTTGGCTGGGATGTGTAAATGATTTGCTTTCAAAAACGATTCCAGAAGATATTTTACAGGGTATTTCATAAGTAGGTTTAAAAAAAACAGAAGTTCAATGTTATTTTTCTCATTTTTAGCTCTTCTTTAGTACTTTAACACTTCTTGGCTACTAGACTCTTCATTTCTATTCCTGCCAAAGGAAATAGCAAGATTCACAAACTGCAATAAATTTTGTGTCTGCTCTTACCTCAAAATTTTACATATATTATTTCAATAGGCCTAATGTTATTGAAGTCTTATATTTGACACCAATTTAAATCTTACTTTAATTTTGGTACATCAAGCATTGTCTTTCTCTGCTTTGGTGATCAATATGTAATTCTTCCAAAATGGAGTAAGAGCAATGAAGCATGAGATTTTACTTTCCCCTAATAATGAGCATATTGTGAACATGAAGCCCTAGAAAGGATATTGGTGAGTAATGACACCTAGTTACTAAAGCTTTTTAGATATTTATAAATGACTATGACATGCTAAAAATCTATATCTTTCCAAATTTGTATAAAATTTAGTTGGATTTAAAATGATTATATTTCCTTTTTTAAAAAAAAACTGATTTTTTTCATAGCTATTCTGATTTTAAAAAAAATGATCACTTCAGATCAAGCTCCTAAACCTTCTTTTTTCCCCCTCCATCTTGAACTTTTTGCTTGGAGACATTTAATGAAAAGGACAAAAAGAAAAAAATCCATCTGTATGTCTCTTTGGAAATTCAGGTTTCTTGAAGATCAGGGACAGCACTCAATAGATCCCTCAACGTTTAAACTTTCTGAATATGACATGATTTGTAATATAGAAGTAAAGGCACATCAAAGTTGACAATTCAAAAATGTGACCTGTCTATTGTATTTAACTTTCAGGTAAGTTCATGAGTTTCTCCCTGCTGTGTCTCTTTCCTGTCCCATTTTAGGCGGATAGAAGGATAATAGCAATGATTTTTTGCTATGTTTTAACATCATGGTTTATACAAAGATGCCATTAGCTTTGTCATTTGGAAAACAAAGTGTGATAACTAGACAGCTAGAAATTTAAGCTTTGTATTTAAAGGAAATAGAAAGCTATATTCAGAATTTTAAGATAGAAAAATTATTTTTAATCATAAAATAGATAACACTGATTGATTAAAAGCATTATAATATCCCCTATTTCTTTTGCTAACCTGTTCTCTACTACCAATAAATGATCCATCGGGTTTTAAGACATGCTAAGTTCCCCTGTGTATTTATGTGATGTTAACAAGCAAATCAGGCACTATTATATAAGAGATGAAACACATTTTTGCTTAAATACTGTTTCAAAGAGCCAGAGATATCTGGCTTCAAATATAATTATTCTTAGCAATTGTCACCAGCACTCAGGATTTGGGTATGCAGGAAAATTGGGGGGGTAAATATTTATGAATTAAATAATAACTAATATGTGATCAAAAATGTCAAATGATGTATATTATATATAAGTAAGCAACTTTTAGTACATAATAACCCCACTAACTCCAGCTTTGTCCAAAGTCAAGTCACTAATTTTCATGAGATATTCCTTTTGGTAAAAAGAGGAGTTATTGGATATTTTATATTTTACAAACTGTGAAAGATAGGAAAAATATTTTTATGCTTAAATTTTAGATTTGTCCTAAGACCTGTTCATGAAGATTATAGGCATATATTGCTTTTCATTGTTATTTAATACCATTTCCCTACAATGAGAGACTAAGTGTTTTTATTTTTATTTTATTGGATTGGCAGTAATAATCATACATACATATGTTAATAATGTAAAGAAAACCCCAGGAGATCACATGAACACAGTAACTTGGTGTAACATATACAAGGCTACACTTTTATTTTTCAATTTCCTGAAGGTTATCTGACTTCAGGATTCCTTAAAGACTATTACAGAAGGGACATAAAATGAAGTCTTTTCTGAAAGCAAAGAATTGCTAGCATGCATGTTTATTTGTTAAAGCAAAGGGATGCTATATTACCTAAAGGAGAATATATTTGATCTTGCGCTCAACTATCTTACATCCTTGTAGATAAATCTTTTTTCTGTATGAATAGATATAATTCTAAATACCATGTGCTTGTCAGATCCATGAAGTGACTTGGAGAAAGCCTTATTTTCAAAATTATCTTGTCAATTTCATTGTGACAGTAACAGAGGCAGGTAGCAGCAGTTTTTTTCTGATTATGTTAAAATCTCATCTATTATTTAGTTTAAAGCTGACAGCATATATTAAGGCTTAATGAAGGCTTTCAGTAATTTCAGACTAAATTTATCTTTCCCAGTTTTATACATTTTTGTCATTTGAGGGTTATAATTTGATCAAAGGTTAATTTCAGGAGGAGTTTTTCCAAATTATTTCAACATTAAATAAGTAGAGCATGAATTTTTTTGGGAAATAAATCCACATGAAACTATTTTTAGCAGAAATGGAATTATAAAACAATCATTTAAAAAAAGCTTTGATTTTTTTTTTCCAGTAGAAGAATGAAGTCATTATCATTTCTTTCCAGATATTCATCTAGCAGTCCAGTCTAGGGAGTTCTCTACACCCCCACATTAGTCACACTAATTCCTAAAATATAAATAGTTTTATCTCAATGAAAAACATCAAACATAATGATCTATTAGATGGTATTAGATTAATTGCCAAGGTAAATAAAAGAAGATAAATATTTAGGTGAAAATATGTTATAGGCTAAACAGTTTGCTCACAAAAATAATATTGAAGACACTTCTTTCATTTTTTAGTAAACTTGCATTACTTTTCTGTAATTCCCTTTTACCAACAGTTTTCTCTCATTGGATGGTATCAGCTGATAGAGAATGTTTTCAGCCACTCTTGGAAAATGTGAATTCCTAGAGCTCAGAAGAAAAAGAGATTGCTTTTACTTTCTTCTCACATTTTCTCTTGGAACTAACTTAACATTTTGATCCAGCTGAGAATTGGTCTCATGTAGCCAACACTGTGAATAACTGCCAACTTTAGTGCTTTTTTAGAATTCCCTAAATGTTAGGTAGAAAACAATGTCACAGTACATGTGTTGGGGTTAAAAACCCTCCTAGCCAGAAGTACAACCTGAATTATTGTAATCATTGCCCTATGTTGGCAATAAGATATATTGTTTCCTTTTTATGTAAAAGTGTGCAAGCCAGAATTAGTGGGTTAAAAGCAAATCTGAATTCCTGCAACAAATGGTGGAGAACTTGGATGTTTATAAAGTATTTTTTGAATAATAACAATTTGGCATTTATTGTATACTCGCTATAAATTAACATAACAATCTAACAGTTTACAATTTTGGTATGTTGTATTTATTAAAGTCATTTTTATTTCAAATCATCACCTAGTTAAATATTTGAAGATAGTTTAGAAATGTTACTGATTTTAAGTAACTTTAAAATATTGATTTTAAGACATGCATTGTGTTTTAGAGCACTGAATACCTTCACTCCAACTGAATACCACATGAAATTTAAGTTATCACTGATAACTTGTCAGAATTCTACCCTGTGATTTATCAGATTTTACTTCAGATTTTCAGTCACCACAAATGTGACCCTAATCCTTAAGAAATGATAGATATATCAGAAAGCTCAGCATACATGACCAGAACTATAGAACATAAAAAATAAAGAGCTGATTTCTTTTTCAAGTAAATCAGAAAACATTTTCAGGCTTAATGTTCCAAGACTTTGCAGTCAGTGAGTGCATGGATACATGAGAAGTTGCCCACAGTTTCTCTGAAACATGGACTAAATTTTGATATAGGAGTGGGAGGGGTAAAAAAAATCTTTACAGATATCTATTTAGCAAATACTGCAAGGCATGTGATAAAATGACTTGTGGGAGTGGGTTAAAGGAGTATGCAAAATAAATGTCACTTTGGCAACATGTGTCTCTTAGGAATATGATTGATCTGAAGTGGAGAAGCACACTGCTCATCAATGTGAACACATATGGAAAAGTAACAGGAAATATGAGTCCTGTGTGAGCAGGCATGCTATTCAAGAATAGCATCTAAAGGAACCCAAAAGTTTAATTCAAATAATATAAATGGTTAGAGCCAGATTTATTCATACAGCATCAAATATCATCTGTAGGCTATTACTTGGGAATTAAGATAGAAATGGACAGTACTCTAGAAACTTTGTAAGCAAGAAAATGAAGAAAGGATGCAGCTTCAGTTAAGTGAAGATATCAGGTTGTCTGTGACTCAAGGCCAGGATCCAGGTTATGATGAAAGAGAAGATACGGCGTAGTTCCCAAAATCAACAGTGATAATTACAAATAGAGACCAGAAGTCCCATTCTTTCAATATGGCTAAAATGGATTGAACTCTGAGTTAACATGGTCTGTTTATTCACAAATGTAAGTGCCTAGAGCTGTGTCTGACATAAAGTGCTCAATAACTGCTATTACTATGGACAAATCGGGAAACTCCAATCTGTTTATCAGTGTGTTGGGTCTAGAGTCAGTGACCATGTGGGGCGCCAGAGTGGCTCAGTCATTTAAGTATCAGACTTAATATCTCGCTGTTCGTGGAGTTCAGGCTCCGCGTTGGGCTCTGTGCTCACAGCTCAGAGCCTGAAGCCTGCTTCAGATCCTGTGTCTCCTTCTCTCTCTCTGTTCCTCCCCCACTCATGCTCTATCTCTCAAAAATGAATAAACGTTAGAGTCAGTGATCATGATGAGCCAGGTAAACAATTTTTTTGGAAGGGGAGGGAATGTTAGAGAGAAACAGAATAGGTTTTCAGCTGGACCACTCAATACTCAGTACTAGAAAGTGACTTAAGTCAGATTTCCATTGGATTTGATAATGTATATTTATATTCAAAATGCCTATTTGAATTACACCCAGGATAAAATAGAAAGATTTATTGAATGGGTTTAGATTTCAGAATCTCAAAAAAAAATGAGTCCTATCATTTATTTAGTACTGCCTCTAAAGAACTCACAAACATTTTATGTGTAAAAATACATTTGCATTTTCACAATCAAATAACAATGCAAAAATACATACAACATGAGATGGTGATGGAGAGATTCATGAATAATTAGCAAGCAAGGGCCACTTAATGTGGAATAGCTATGCCTTAGGAATAAAGGTAGAAAAGGCAGGATGTTTGGATAGATTTCAAAAATGTAAAACCACTTAAGTCTATATGCTGAAATATAAGTGGTCTTCATGATTCAATAGAAAAGGGAAATAAAAGAGGAATAGAGGGAGGAGTTACATGGAGTTGTCTTAAGGCTAATTTAGGGAAGGCACTGTTAGGGTTTAGTGGTCTAAAACAGAAAAAAAAAAAAAAGGAAAGAAGAAAGAAAGACAGAATTGGTCTTTTTTCTTCAGATTGACCATGTATGATTTTTGAGAGAGAAATTAAGGAGAAAATCTCACAATTAACTGCAGGTAGGGAAAAACATTTCAAAGTTATAATTTTTAAAATGTCCATGATATAATTAAGACTTCAGATAAAGAGACAATTGGTGTGTCACAAACAGGAAAACCACTTGGTGTGAGAGCCAAGAAAGCCACACATAAAGACATAAATCAAAGTTTCTTCATTTCTAGGTTCCTCACTTATCTCTTTGAATTACCCTGCATATCCCAAGCTCTTGAAAAAGACTAATGTTTAACAAGTTGTCATACCCAGTTATATTGAAACAATACCCTTTGTTTTGTGATATGTTAAAAACAACTTTAAAACAGATGAAAGTTCCACAGCTGTATGCTGCAGATTCATCATTTTTAATTGTATTTTTACTTGATATTCAGTGATTACCTGGAGCACATATGGCAGAGGTTAAGCTTTTCTAACAAACACATTTAAAAATATGATTTCAATAATATAGACTTTTATGTCTCGTTCATAGAATAACCTTCAAATGAGTGTGAATTCCAGGTTGTTGGGATGTCTGTTTCATATCACCACTCAGGGACCCAGGTTTCATCTTTCTTGTCCCTCTTCCATTTTATGCGATGCTGCCTTCTTTTCTACGTTATCCCAGTTTTGATGAATCCATTCTTCCAAGATGTGGAAAAGCACTTGAAAAGTATAAGACAAAGTGTAAAATCTCACATTCAGAATTGATACACTTCACTTAGACTCAATTCTATCAACAAGAACTTAATTACACCTAACTACAAGGGAAGCTGGTGGCCATCTGCCCTGCTGCAAAAAAATTATTATCAAGCCAGGCTTGAACTCACAAACCATGACCTGAACTGAAGTGAGATGCTTAACTGACTCAGCCACCCAGGTGCCCTCAGCCATCAGTTTCTCAAACAATAATGGTGGCAATTATGTCAATACTGTTTCTCTATCATATATGTGTAATTAATACACTATTTCAAATATTCAAAATAAAATATTACCAATAAACTGAATAGTTAACTTGATTAACTATACATGTAGTTCATTGGACTTATATATTATCATTTACTACAGTGAAGGTTATATTTCCATTGAAAATGAATATAACTTTAAAATTTCTGCCATTTAAAATGGAATTTCAATAAATGACTCTATTAATTATTTTACTGAGCATAGTGAGAAATAATGAAGGCGGTAACATCATGGCAGAAATGCATTAATATTAAATATTTACCACATAACTCATCCTTATTGGACACAGCTGTCGATATATATGCCCTTACTCTTGACAAGTAGTTCCTGTGTTTTGCTTGTAGATTAACTCACAGCCCTGCTCTGTATTCTTTATCTTCATCACTGCACCAGCCCTTTAATTAGGCAGTGAAATCTTCTGCATAGTGATTAGGAAATCACAGTTAAGAAGGTGTTACAAAGAGATGTTTCTGGAAATTACTGGAAATAGCTTCCAGCTTTGGAAATTCTTCCATGTAGAGTATCAAAGAAACATGTTCATATTTCAAAAGCAAGTGAAAATTGACCCTCCATTAATCAGGTTTACCAAAATCTCAATCCTTGATTCTAAAATGTCAGGTGTAACTAGAGACAATCTTGAACCATGGCTGGCAAAGGGTGGCAACTTCATTATTTCATCTGTGAAACAGAGGTGATAAATAACTTTCATGTTGAAATTTAAAGGGATTTTAGAATCCAAGAGTATACTAATCTTATGCAAATAATTTTGTTACTACTGTAAGCTAATAGAATTGGAAACTGTACCTTAAATATTGAGAAAGAGATTCATTTTCATAATTATCTCATTGTAAATATTTTATAAGAAGTACTAATTTCAGGGGTGCCTTGGTGGCTCAGTCGGTTAAGTGTCCAACTTGAGCTCAGGTCATGATCTCACAGTTCGTGGGTTCGAGCCCCACGTCGGGCTCTGGGCTGACAGCCAGCTCAGAGCCTGGAGCCTGTTTCGGATTCTGTATCTCCCTCCGTCTCTGACCCTCCCCTGCTAGCTCTCTCTCTCTCTCTCTCCCTCTGTCTCTCAGAAATAAATACAAAACATTTTTTAAAAAAGAAGTACTAATTTCAGAATCAAAATTCATGATTTCAGAATTCAAAAATATAAGTGATCAAGGTGAATATAACTTAATACTACCTAAAAGATGATTGAACTGAAGACATGGGTCATATTCATAGATAGTTTTATCACTGTGGAGAAGGGATTTTTATTAATACATCAAATGTAATTCCTATTCACAAAACCCAGGTATGAAATATATTGATGCTAGGAGAAATACACTTAAGATATAAAAATTTAATAAGACTTGCAAGGAAATCTGATAAACTCTTATAAAACTAAGTAGAATCATTGTTTCTTTTTCTCATCATTTTATTCATCAAAGAAGGTTCATTTTTCTTAAGCCTCTTTTTTTATGATTTGGATGAGCTCTAGTCATGGGAACAGTAAGGAAGATAGACCATATTGTGGGAGCACAATTATTAACCTAACTTTTGTTAAAACATTTCAGTTTTCTTTGATGAAAATATTAATAGACAGAAAGATTAAACAAATTGAAATCAGTATCACCATATGTTTTAAAGTGGTTAAAATAATATTCTATGACAAAATTTTGTATGGAAAAGAGGTACCAATAAGTATCTTTTCACCGGCATAGAACAATTTCAATTTGATTCTAGCTTTTTCAAATAGTTAATGGTGAATAAAATTGAATCTTGTAGTTAGTCACCTTCTGGAGATAATTTTAGATCTTTAAGTCTAATGACAATACCTCCTAGGACTGTTACTTCATAGACTTTCTATTCCACATAGTTTTTTTCTCTTGGTCAGTTTCGGGAAACCCATTCTTTCCTACCAGGCAGTAAAGAGTAGTTCTTAAGCACAAAGGCTGTGGATCCAAACTCCTTGTATAGAAATCTTAGCCTCTACCACGTAGACAAATTCTGTAAACTCTCTGTGTCCCCAGGTTTCTCATATGAAAGGTAAAAAAAATAATAATCTGTGCCTCTTCGGATTGTGTTGATGAAATGAATTAATATAGATTAAGTTCTTGGAACAGTGCCTGGGAAATGGTAGGCACTTAGAATATTATTTCTAGGCCAATAGACCTATTTAATGGGTTACTTTGGTTTACTCTCTTGATATCTTTTTCATTATGTTGGGTCATCTCCCTACAATCTAATGTAAAATATGAAAAGAACAAGGAGACCACATAGGAGGAATAGCAAAATCTTTGAAGTTGAAATTCAGTCTCAGCATACATGATATATATATTTTTTGCAGGATTCTACTCTGTCTTAGACTGTCTCCCAATTCAGACTCTCTTGTACACCTTTTCCAGAAAATAAACCACTAGTTTTTCTCATGGTTGGAATGAAAGTGAGATGGTTTTGTTGGTGTCTTGAACAGATATTAACCCCTTTTCACTTCCTCTTGCGTTTGTAATGCTGAGGATTCCTCTAAAGCTTAAGCTCTGGGGACATTTCACAGTATAAATCAATTTGGTACTCAGTCTTACCCACTACCTGTTTTGGATTTGGCTTCTTCAATGGATCTGATAAATAATGTACTGTCTGTCCCTGTTTTCCAGCTTATAAACATCCTTCCTCTATTCTCCTCTCTTCATTCCTTTTCCCCAAACATTTATATTTGGGGAATATTTATGCCTTTTGAAAACATCATTTGCTTGTGTCATGGGACTTGAGGAGGGAAGAAAAAGTAGGTGTCCAATCAAGTGTTTTACCCCCAAAGTCTAGAGAATAATTTAATAAACAGTATTTTAAAATAATTGTGGCTAGTTTATTAGAGATTTAAAGTTGTTTCCTGAAAAACTCTGCTTATATTTTGCCAAATTTTTCAGTTCCTTAGAGTGGGAATGTTGTTTAAACATTTGGATGTAGACTATTTTCTTCCTACAACCACTTCAATTCTCAATTATTTGTCAAGTAAATTATATTGAATGGAGGTTGCTTGTGAGTTACCATTTCTGCTAAAGAATTAGAAGCTGAAAATGTGAGAGATCCAAGTAAAATCAATAATTTACAGAGGCCAAAATGAAAGGCCATTATGCAAGCACTCACAAAACCTGAGTTCAGATCCAGCAATGGATCACAGCTTGGATGCTCAATCATTTTATCTAACTTATCCTGGCTATAGTTCTCTTATTTATAAGATACTAAATGTGAATCCTTCCTTGCATTCTCTAAATATTGTTACAAAGATGGAGTGAAATTTTACTAATGAAAGTGATGAAAAGTTTTTAAGTGATAAGATACAATATCCAGAGTTATCAGTATACCCCCCTACCTGTATTAGTCAGAATTGGAGAAACAGAATCAATAGGATGTGTGTGAATATAAACATACATATACATACACATATGCACTCACAAGTGCACTCTCCCTCTCTCTCTCTCTCTCTCTGAGGAAGTAGGGATGGGGAGGGGAAGGGATTGCTAAAGATCAGGCTTTGTTTGAGAGGTGACCTGAGCCAGATTCCTTAGCTAGGAGACTGGGACCAGGCCTTCCACCACCTGGCGTACCCAGCAATTTTTCATCCCAAGACTTTCCTCCTGGTCTTTGTAGGTCTCCCTAGATCCCAGGATATGCCACTTCCTCCCAAAAGAGTGGGTTGAAAACAAAGAGTCAAGAGAGATTTATTTTTGAGGAAAAGGTCCTGGGATTGTGAAGGCTTGGTAAATCCAAAATTGTCTTGGTTAGATGGCAGGGCGGAGACCCAGGAAAGACCTGCAATAGAGTCCAAAGGCAATCTTCTAGCAGAAATCCTTCTGGCTCAGAGGAGGTCAGTCTTTGTTCTGTTAAATTCTTAAACTGGTTTTTGTTTGTTTGTATTGTTTTTATGGGGCCCACCCACATTCTTGAGGGCAATCTGTATTACTCAAACTCCACCAATTTAAATGTTAAACTAAATATCTGGGCACTGTGGCCCAGCCTTTTGACACAATCATCTCATTACTTTATTAGATAATTAAAATACTCCAACGAATATTTCAAATATGTTTGGAATATACACCTTCAAAATAAAATATGATTTATATTATAATTTATATAATAGTGACAGAATAGCATTTAAAATGTGAGCATGTGTGTGAGAGAGAGAAGACAGAAAGGGTTGTTCAGACTTAATGAGTGGGTCTATGTAAAGCACTTGAAACAACACTGGCAAATTTTTGCGACTTTATATATATTATGGAGTTTAGAGGTGCCACACTTGTCAATGTTTGCCTCCTTCCTAGCCACCAGGAACTCCATGTATGCATAGTCTAACTAAACTGCAGAAACAATATCCTTAGAGGGCAGGAAAAGATTTCACACATGTCGCTCCAAGGGACACCACGATAACACCTGGTTGGCACAGACTCATGAAACTCTCAAATCTACCTTGATACTAGAAAATAAATTTTCTTGGGAAGACTAACAGAAGGCCACAGAGGTTTTGGTTATATGCATAGGGAATTTTTCTCCTCCTGCAAATTTGTTTTTCAGACAGCTGTTTGGTGATGTAAGGGTAAGGCAAACATTCAGAGTATTTTTAGGTGATTTTAATAGTGACCTGGAAGTAATGAATTTACAAAAAGGAGAAAATTCAGACATTTAGGCCTTTCCAACTGAGGTGTGCCTCAGTTTTCTAGTTGTGATAAGATAAAACACATATGTGCCTGATCATTGGCCTGCTTATAGCTAGATGTAGACATCTTTTCTTTTTTGTATTGAGGATCCACATAAGAGCTTCATTTATCCGATTTGGATATATTCTGATTTGGATATAATCTTTTTTTATTGTGTCTATTCTAAGTATAAGTTTTTGCTAAACTATCATGGATTTTATATAGCAATGCATTGGATCCTAAGGACTAAATCTATAAAGACATACCTGCCTAATTATTTATAAATATTTTTGAAGAGATATAATATGCTTATTTAATCACTTAAGTGCTCAGACATAGAAAAAACAACACTTAATTTCTAAAATTAATGGAATGTTAGATCTATAAAAGAAATTTTAAGAACCAGGCACTATTTCTCATTGTTTTATTTTTCTAAATGGATAATTATTATTATTTAATTACTTTAATTAAAATCATTTGGGAGTTTATTATTTTGCAGAGCTGGAAATATGAAAAATATTCAAATTGGAATGTCTGTTATATTAATTGCACACAAGGTACTTAAAAAGAAAAATAACACATAACTGAATTCCTGCCTGTCATCCAAATAAAACAAAATAATGAATCATTGAAAGAATATTGTTTGCAAGTTATCTATATTCCAATCTAATTATGTCTTACCTCAAATGATTCACCAGTCTGTGGAGATGTCCATTTTTTTAAAAAGTTATTCACATAATAGACCTGACATATTGAAAAATGAGTTGCATCTATTGGGTAAAGTTGTATTGGTATGTTGACATACAAAGTTTTGAGATATAGTATAAAGATAGAGCTTTTTCATAAATTGTTACAAAATGGGAAAGAGAAAGGTAGTACAATTTGAACTTTTATTGTAGCATTGTAATTACATTTTCTTAGTATTAAGCTGTCTCTATATGTGAAAGAATTTACCTCTCCAACTCTTTTTAAATAATACACACATTGGAGAAAGTATTTTTCCACTTAAAAAACAATATCTTTTTTTAAAAGAAAGAAATGGAAGAAGATTCCAAGGGAGAGTGTAGAAATGTCAAATTGAAGAGGTGAACTGAATGAACCCAGGCTCTGTTTTGTTTCTTATTCACTCCTTCCTCTAAAACTTTCCCATGTCACTTACACATTATCTACTGTACTCCAGGGTCAAAGATTTGCCAGTGCACTGCAAAGATAGTGGAGAGAAGCAAATTCTGCAAACCACTCAATTTGTTAAAATCTATTCCTTCATTTTTAATAATCAACTGCTATTCACAGAGTAGACTATTATTCTTAATGCTTGGCTTGCAAAATAATTTAAATCCACAGAAGGAGCAGAATCTTCTTTGAAACTCTGTATCCTTAAAAAATGTAGTATGCTAGTTTTATCTATCTCCTTACCTACCTATCTGTCTTTAAACATGTCAGTTTTAATACCTTAAGAGTTTAGATATGCTTTTGTTATTGTAAAGATTTTAGACACACACCTACCCATTCTTCCACTTTTTGGACAGCCACATTTCTGACAGATAATCCTTTCCTCTCTATTGCAGTATTCAACATGACTATATAGAAAACCTCTTTAATGGAATTCTATTTTAAGCTCACATGATTCGCAGCATGTAACATTGGACAGCAGAATAGTAGTTTGATTAGTTAAGACTTTTGCCTGAAGGCATAACCATTAGATATGTGTTTCCCAAACCTCAAGAGAGAAGAATACCACACTGTCAAAAACCCATATGTTTCTTTTCTCTTAATGGCTAAAAAACTATAAAAGTTTGCTTTCCAATGGTTAACTAATCTCATCTCTTTTTGTAACATGCCAGTATTAGTAATTTATAGAAAATTCTCTATTAATAATTCTTTATTTCTTTTGTTTAATGTTTATTTATTTATGTTGAGAGAGAGCGAATGAACAGAAGAGGGGCAGAGAGAAGGGGAGACACAGAATCTGAAGCAGGCTGCAGGGTCTGAGCTGTCAGCTCAGAGCCTGTTGCGGGGCTCAAATCCATTTACTGTGAGATCATGACCTGAGCCGATGTCAGATGCTTAACCGACTGAGCCACCAGATGTCTCTATAGTTCTTTATATCAACACCTGGTTTGTCAACATCCTTCCACATTCAAGGAAGAGAGGGATTTAAGCAGAAGACAAATATTAAAAAAATTAAAATGAGGGGCACTTGAGTGGCTCATTCAGTTAAACGTCTGACTCTTGGTTTCAGCTCAGGTCATGATCTCACAGTTCCTGAAATTAAGCCCAACATTGGGTTTATTCTGTCTCTCTCTCTCAAAATAAATAACTTTGAAAAAAAATGATGTAGTAAAATCCCTAGAAGTTGACTAAATACTGTGAAATCGAACTAAATGTAGTTCAGAATACATATAGCACCTTTTGTAGACTATGGACAAGTAGAATAGACTTTGTGTTCTCATGAGGCTTACATTTAGGAAGAACAAAATAAAAAAAATAAAAGAATAAGATGAAATACAGCATTAAGTGTTATCATGATAAGAAAACAGTAGAAGAAGATAGAATGATTTAGGACAACTTTTTCTGAAGCATATATTTTTCTCTAACAATTGTTTTAATGATCTCTTCTGTCTTTGATTGTCTCAGACTTGCTTCTTACCTTCTGCAAAGCAACTTTGGACTATGTGTACAACAAATCGGTCCAATAGTCTAATCCTTAAATAATGTAATAGGATCTCTATCTGGCTCTATCCCCACAAATTACTTCAGTGGATATTAATAGCATAATATTAAGATTCTTAGCCATTTTAAGGGTTTATTTATTTTAAAAACCTAATTGGAAAACTTAGTGGCGTGGCAGGATACCGCACTTTAAAATATGAGTTGATATAACTAAATTATTGCACCTCAATATGATTTCCAATAAGACTTTAATGCCTTCTTCAGTATATGATAATTTAAAGTGAGAGCTCTAGATAGTATGATTAGTTTAGAANTTTATATATTAGTTATATTATATATATAACTATATATAATATATATATTAGTTAATTATAACTCTTTTCCAAGCCTTTTAAGACTTTTCTGCAGTATAATATGTGGTAGTCAAAGGCAAAAGTTTACTATAGTCTAAAGTTCTTTTTTAAAAATCTATTAACTAAATGTAAGATATATGTAATGATGTTGAAAATTCTGAGATTTTTCAAGAACAACAATAATAATGTGTTAAGCAACATGAAACACTTCTGGTCTATATAACAAATATTGAGCCTTGTTATTAATGATTCTATTTTTAAGTCTCTGAGTCATTATGTATGTCTACAGTGTTTCTGAAAATATGAGTGTGGTAATGATTGAACAAGATGATTTAAACGATAAAGAAGCTTTGTTGGATTAAGTGGCAATGGGATTTGGCTTTTCATTTCATCCTCACCGTTGGCTGGAAGAATTGACTAGAAAATGAAATTTTAAAAAATGGGAACTTATCCATTTCCTAGGATAAGAAACAACCTAGGGAATTTAATTATTGTGGAAACAAGTATAATAAGGGGAAGAGCCCTAAAATATTTTATTGAGGTGAAACTTGCATTTTCCTAATGTCTTGAGACTATACTGAAATCTGCTGAATTGTGAAGCTAGAGAGGTCAGCTGTTGAGGAGACAGGAGATGGAGTAAGTAGAGGAGGCACTGGACATGGCTAAGGATAAATTAATAGGAAATAGTGTATTCTTATTATTGAAGCTATTAAATAGTTCCAGTTTGGCCAACTTTATCCCATACTCTTTACATGCATTTATCGTTTACTCCTTTGGCCTCATAGATAGGGTGTGAAGTATTTTACCTACTGCATAGTGGGAAAGATGGCTGTTGGCAGGGCAACTCCCACCTAGAGGAAAAACATCAGCAGTTCCACATAACAATAGTGATACCAGGGAACTAAGCCACTTTGAGCACCTATAATATGCTACACTGTATTAACTGATTCCATATAATTTTAGTACATAAAATCTTAACAAGAATCTTGAGAAGGTGATATTTGCTCTTACTGATTTTACAGATGAGAGAATAATAAATAGACTCAAGAGGAGTAATAATCTGGATCACATAGCAAGATACTACTGAAGCAGGGATTCAAATCTGGATTTGTCTGCTCCCCGAATCCTCATAGGTTCATGACACCTCCATGTACCGCCACCTCTTCTCTCTTGGATTGATCTTTGATGTCATTTACCTGAAATGCTGAATTTCCAACTTATAATTCATTCTAAAGCCCAGACTTGTCAGGACTCTCTATATAGTAGATCTGTTTTAATTATCTAGCTAAGTGGAACTGAATTAGGCAGTAATTTACTAACGCATCTTTTTTTGTCAAGTTTGACTGCTAAACTTTGGAGGAAAAAAGACATTTGTATTTTACTTCAAATTCCCCAAAATCTGATCAAAGTCCAGTTAAATATAGACTGTAAACAGGTGGTGTCTGGTTATTTGACTTAGGATCTTGATATTTTTGTTCAGCTATGTAAATTTTTGGTGCGAAGGGTATATAGTTTTAGAAAATATTTATGTATTTTATAATTCTTGAAATATATAGGGAGTAGAACTTGCAAAGATAAACCTAATACACATTCATGGCTTTGGCTAAAGGTAATTTTACCATTCTGACACTAGAAGCAACCAAAGTGCAGAGATTAATACAAGCAGACTAATCTTGAACCATTGTCTGTACTGCTGGATCTTTCCAACTTTGACTGCATTTGGTAAAAATGCGGTCATTTTTTTATTTTAATGATTTATTCTAATTTATTTTAATGATTGTTTAAATAAATAAATAAATGATTATTAAAATAAATAAAACATTTTTAATGATATATAAATATATATAAATTAATTAATTAATTAATTAAATGATTATTAAAATAAATAAAACATTTATTTTAATGATTTTTATCCACTCCTTCATAGTAAAGGTAACTTTACTATAAACCATGTGATGTTTTATCAACTTGATTGTATCCATTATCAAGATCATAAATAAAAATCTAAAGAAAAGTCAGTACAATGAGGTGGTCAACAACCTGAATTGAGTAGATTCATATTCAAACTGCTATTTCTACTCTGTTACCATGGACAAGTTATCCTGTTCTTCACCTAAGCGCCTCATGTTACCATACCTCAGTCTCTTCTTCAGTAAAATGGGCACAGTAATAGTGCCAGCAGCACTATTGTAGCACAATGGGCTTATTGTGATGATTAAAGAAACTAAAGAGTTGTAGAGGGGTACCTGTCCCATAAATATTATGGGGGATTTATTCTTTTTTCCTCTGGACGTAGCAATATTCTTTGAGTAGAGTGATCTATAAACTCCTATTCATATTATATAGTATCGACTACTACTTGTGTAGGATCTCATGACCAAATCATTTTGTCTTTGAAGACGATGATGATAGGTCAGTTTACTACAGGTTATTCATCTGAATGTCCTCAGTTATGTGATGGGGTGCCAGGGTGGCTCAGTTGGTTGAGTGTCTGACTGTTGATTTCCACTCAAATCTAATCTCATGTTTCATGGGATTGAGTCCCACTTCAGGCTCCATTCTAACAGTATGGAGCCTGCTTGGGATTCTCTTTCTCCCTCTCTCTTGGTTTCTCCCTCTGCTTGGTCTCTCTGTCTCTATCTCTCTGTCTCTCTGTCTCTCTCTCTCAAAATAAATATTTTTTTTTAAATTTGCAAACTTTAATATCTATTTATTGAATTAAATTGTTTTAATTTTTTCTTAAAAAATGTATTTCACATCGTTTATTTTTGATAAGGATACATTTTTTGTCATAAAGCATAAGCTTTGTATGATTTCTCTCTCAGCACAGTTGGAGTCTGAACTTGAGTTGTTTTTCATCTTATGATCTAAGGTCTATATTTGCATGCAAAAGGAGGTAGCAAAATAGAAATAAATGTAGCCATGTTTTTAACTATTTTAGTTTAGTATATACTTATTAGCAAATTTTAAATCTGATACATACACTAATCTTTTTAATGGTTATTATATACTTAGGTGCCATATAAAAAAATTATATATAATGACTACATTGTCTCTTTTGTGTTTAACATAGAATCAATTTAGAAAGCTTATTATGTATATGTACGATCAAAGTAAATCAAGGTACATATCAAAATGGTTAATTTATCACCAAAGATCTAAGGAAGTGCTCCCATATTGACAGATAAGTGATTCTTCTTTTATTCATATTTCTTAAGACTCTTTTGTGAATTTTACAAGAGTGAATAGATTCTTATTTAAATGAATAACTTTCTTAGTTGGATACAATCTACTAACAGCATGACTATTAGGATGGTGAATAAAAAGATTGGAACGATTTCATTAACAAGTCAAAAAAGGCATTTTGATTTGTTTCCAACTTGGTAAAGCCTTTGTGATTTCCACCCATAAACACGGGAGGTTGGGGGTGAGAAGGTTTTGCTCTATAATAATAAAGAGAATTACCACTGAGATGTTAGGGGGGAAAAGATTTAATATCCCTTAGCACAATGTCAATTTCTTTCAAGCATATTTAAATCCATGTGCTAGGATTTCTGTCAGCACAAGATACCAATCAAAGTGAAACTTTCTTCTTTCAGGTATTCAAAAGAACTTCATTTTTTTTTCTTTCTTACTCTTAAAATATAAATACCCTGATGAACACTCTATTGATGTTATTAGTGTTCTTTGTGGGTTGTGGAGAAAGTTGCACTTCAAAAGAAGTCAGAAAGAATTGAAAATACAAAACAATAAATAGAGATCAATGGGACAGTGTAAGTTGCTCTCCTTCCTACTGGGCAATTTCATGTGTTAGAGGTATAAAGGGAAAGTATACACGATGATTTAACTCATTAGAATATGCATTAAAAAAAGCTTCATTTTTATAAGTGTTTATTGAAATTCAAAATATTTCTTTTATCCTTAGTGCACATTTAATATTCCCTATGCTAATTTAAGAGTACACAGCTTTTCTGTAAGATACGGGAGATGCTCTGTGGCACTACTGCCAGCAATACCATACTGCTACCTCCTGACAGGGAAAAATAGAAGTCTGCTCGTTAAAAAGTACATACTTCTATGTTTAATGAAACACTTGGAATTTATTTTGGTTTCAGTCATATTTCTGGAAGTCCAATTATTCCATAATAGTTTTGGGGAGTTTAGCAGGGACTCTCAAAAATACTGGAACAATTAATGCCATTTCTTAGCTTTTCATAAGGTGATTGGTCTACCAAGTAATCTCAATTTTCTACTCGTGATTACGATGAATAATTTTTTATTTGAAAAACATATCACTGTGTTGGACATGAGACTGCAGTAAGACAAAATGCAACTGTGAGGAGTTCATATAAAAACTTATTGAAATATGTGTGGTGACTAGTTTGATATTTTTTGAAGAGATTTCAGTGCATTTTTATTGATGGTTCATGATAGAAAGAAATTACCAGATCTTAGTTTAACACTCATGAAATTATTAGTATTATATAAAAGGCATGATAAGCCAGAGTACATTTGTAATTGTTATATTCTATAGCTTTTTAGTATAGAAAAAATGCATACTTTGAATGAAACAATAAAGGAAATGGAATATATAATTTTTTAAATTTTGATATTTAAGCAGTGAACATTTATTTGAATATAAGTGAATATTAAGATGACTTACGTTAAGTATGTCCACATAATCTTTTACAAATACTTTATGGACATATAAATATTTAAGGAAATTATAATTATTGAATCATTTCCTTCATCTAACTAATAGAATCTGAACACACACATATTCAGTGTTGATTAACAGGCATCTATCAACCTGCCTTTTGCATGTTCTTTTAAACACGTTTAGCCTGAACATCACATAAGTAGTATGTTTCTTTGGAGTCCTTTTTTTAAAAATATAAATAAATAACATAATAGTTGGCATTTTAAGCCTTTTAAGGGTACAATTTAGTGGCATTAATTGCATTCATAATATTGTGCAGCCATCCACTATATATTTTCACAAAATTTTCATCACCCTAAGCAGAAACCCATTAAATAATAAGTCACCTAAGTTCTAAAATGTTATATTTTTGAAATTGGGAAATTTAATTTAATTTTTTTAAGGTTATTTATTTTGAGAAAGAGAGAGTACACACATGAGTGGAGGAGGGACAAAGAGACAGAGACAGAGACAGAAATTCCCAAGCAGGCTCTGCACAGTCAGAGTGCCAGATATGGGGCTCAAACTCACCAACCATAAGATCATGACTTGAGCCAAAATCAAGAGTAGGATGGTTAACCAACTGAGCCACCCAGGTGCCCCTTATGAAATTTAATTTTAAACTATTTCCACACTAATTCATAAATCACAATTCCTTTTGTAACTTCATATGTGTATATGTATATGGATATACATGTGTATGTGCATGTGTATATATGACCCACATATTGATCATATTAACTCAATTTTGCATGGCATTTGTACATAGTTTTAGGTGCATCAGACATGGACATACATGATAAGGCATTTCTAAATCTGTACGTACATGTTAATATGTGTATATATACATTATAGGCATATAGTTATATATAGTATGTGTGTATATATGTATATATGTATATTAGACATTTATTTGATGTGAAATAATTTTAAAGGAGAAATATACCACATTTGAAATTAATCATCTTCTTATCTTTATACCAATGATGTTTTTACTTTTAAAAGTCTTCCTGAATTGTTATTTTGTAACTCATTAATAGAAGTTACCATTATCTTCTGATGTTTTCTGTCTTAAAAACTGGAGGGTATATAATTTTTGAAGAAATTGAGTTACAAAACTTATCTATGTCCTTATTGTTGGGGCCTGCTATTTTTGCTTTTAAACTATTCAGTGTTTTGTTTTTTTCTTCCATTTCATTACAATGTCTTCTCTGAAAATATTCCAGTTTCTTCCTCAACAATCTAGAATAGCTTAGAAGCAAATCCAATGTATATAGTAGTTTCCCTCTGCATTTAACAACTTTAACAAAGACACCAGCTACAAACTTCAACTTTCCTGGGGGTATTTGAGTACGGTTCTTTGAATGAGTTACTAGATACCATTGTGTATCTCACAATGCTCTAAGGTGGCATTGACTTTGACATTGAAGCTTTCCTGATATTTTGCTGCTTACACTCAGCATTAACACAAAAATAGCCTTTTCCTAAATTGAAGACTTCTGCTTTATTTAAAACTTAATTTCTTAGAATTATATAAAACTTTAAGAGACAGTATTTTATAAAGAAAAGGTGTCAATACCCTGTGCCTAGAAGGCTACCTTTTTCTTTAATAACACTCTACAAACTTCCAAATTTTAAATTAAATTTGTACTCATAAAGTATCATCAGTATATTCATTCTGACAAGAGTTTTCTATTTTAGGTAGTCTGATGTGTAACCAATAACTGTCCTTCTTTTTAACTCTCAATTTTGCATTCAGATAAAAAGCCTAGTTCTTACCACAGTACCTTGGAAACCACATCCCTATCTCCTTACCATCACTGATCCTATCCACATAAGGACAATGAGTTTAATTTCAGACCTTAAAAATGCAACTATTATACATTTTTCTGACATTTTTATCCTTAATTATTTATTAGGGCTTCATAGATACCCTGTCAAACTATTCTTAAAAATTTAAATTTAATCTAAGTTATAATTGTACATATTGCATAGTCATATGGTTATATGGCAGACTTCATATATTTGACCCCTATTTTACAGAAATATTTATTGTCCTTCATGCGATTTTCCGATACAGCATAGCAATGATTATAGGTGGGCTTGAATAATCACAGATCCTTGTCAATATAGTAACATATACAGTAGAGGGGTGCCTGGGTGGCTCAGTCAGCTAACCTTCTGACTCTTGATTTTGGCTCAGGTCATGATCTCAGTTTGTGAGATTGAGCCCTGTGTGGTTCTCTGTGCTGCTTGTGTGGAGCCTGCCTGGGATTCTCTCTCTTTCTCTTTCTCTGAACCTCCCCTCACCCCTGTCTCTCTCAAAATAAATAAATAAACAGTAGAGTCTTTTTAAAACACTTTT
Source organism: Crocuta crocuta (assembly GCF_008692635.1). Taxonomy (NCBI): domain Eukaryota; kingdom Metazoa; phylum Chordata; class Mammalia; order Carnivora; family Hyaenidae; genus Crocuta; species Crocuta crocuta. The sequence goes on along the minus strand of NW_027531917.1, from coordinate 12,431,748 downwards.
AGCAATCCAGAATAATAGATTATAACTTATATTTTGCAAAATGGGATTAATAATTTATATGTATTTCTATTCCCTTCTAATTAACAATAAAGTATGCTTTACTGTCAAGCAAATACTTATCCAGAACCTACTTTTCTATGTTGAGCACCATCATAGGTTTGGGGACACAAAGAGAAATCAGACATATCAGGTAACCATGTAACATATTCAGTGGTATAAATTCCTAAATGTCATATATTTTAAAACTTAAAATTATTGCCCCATATTTTGAGGATAAATTACTATGTACTATGAAGAAAAGACATTCTGACTCTATAACATAACCCTTTGGATTTGCCACTTTATAAATTCATGTTTGAAAATCAGCCAAAAGCATTGTTCACTTGCTTTTCTTCATGGTTCACTACTCATATTCAGACATATTTCAAATTATTCCTTAAAGAACACTAGCAGGTGATTGATAACTGAAAAAAAAATAACCACATCTTTAGAAATAAATCACACATATCGACATCCTGCATGTGTGGTAGGCCATAGTTATTTGAGCACCTCTGCCTAGCAATAGCATCTATATATTTCATTGAGTCCCTAGAATTCAAACTGACATCAGGAAAATAAAATTTAATTGCTTATAAACTAATCTCTTGTCAACATAATTATATTTTACTAACATGAAAAGTAACCACTTATTGCATTAAATAAAACCCATAAATTAAATAGCTCTCTGATTCATTTTTTTCCCTTCTCTAAGAGTCATTGTAAGAAGAAGAAATAAAAAGTTTTACCCCAGGAGGCATGTTTAACTCTGTGCCTATGGGTACTTCATTGGAAATTTTGTGATGCTTATGGAAAAAAGATGATGAGTATATGGTATTACAAACCTCATAATATACTCTTTCAGAATTCAAAGGCTCTACTAGCATCAGGAACAGAATTTTACATTCAGTATAGTTCATGATAATGACCTTCAAAACTTGCTCTTATTTATTGCTAAGTAAAGAACAGAGTAGCAGAGTACAAAATGATGACATCAGGGTCACAGCAGGTAACTTAGACATATTTAAAGTAAAACTTATTCTCTCTTTAGTGGAACATATGAGTTATACTTTTTGTATTGCAAAGTATTTAAATGATCTAGACATTAAAGTGCTATCTTCAGAATATAATTTCTTGAAAACATCCTTTCATCTGTAAGAATTATGAAAAAGAATGTCATTTTAATTTTTGTGTGTGTATAATTTACATTGCAATAGTACTTTTATAGGCAATTATGGGTGAGCAATAATAGGAAATGGAAACACTTTGACCAATATAATGGGAATACTTACATAAATTCATATTATAACTCTGTTACAATCTTATTTACATAAACATGTTTGATTTCCATGTTGAAAATGTGTTATAATCACTTAGGAAATAAGATTGTTAATTAATCTAGTTTAGGCATAAATGTCTAAGTATTTTAAATCTAAACTGTATTTTCACTGCTACCTTAAATAGATGGAAAATTTTAACTATTGTCAAGGAAAAACTATGTTTTCCAAATTCTCTATTTTGTAGTATGAAACTGTGACTATAAAACAGCAAATTCTTTCCAATAGGTTCTATTTGAAAAAGGCTTCTAACAGATTTGATGATTCTGTCGATGTATATGGTAGTTTGACATATTGTAATATGTTTTAAAGTTATTTTATAATTTAAAAAAAAAAACCTCTTAAAGAAGCAGAGAACTATGTTCTGAATCTAGGTAGCTTTACCGAACCATAAAAGAATAGAAGCTAACAAATGCCAATCTCAAACATAATCTCTATGGAATTTAGCCAATCCAGAAGAATATAAGGTCAAAACATAATCCTTACGTTTTTCCTCTGAAAATATAACACAAATAGATTTAATTAAAATAAAAATCATAGCAGAGCATCCCTTCTACAATATTGAACAAACGTTCCTTGAGGACAATAAATGATCTGGTTACAGATTGATAGGGCTGAAAATCTCTTCTAAAATATCAAACATTTTTGGCCTCAATTTGTTTTCCATTTCCACCAACTCTTACATTAATTTCTCACTAGGATAATGTTAGGCAATGCTATCACCGAGCCTGGGCTTTCAAAAATACTGTGCTTTCTCAGTTTCCCTAAGCTATGTTTGAACAGGTCTTTTCCCCTTTCTATCATTATATGCAATACTGAACATTTTTAGAGAGATCTCTGTGTGTGTGTGTGTGTGTGTGTGTGTGTGTGTGTGTGTGTACACAAGAAGAAACTACCAGGACACCGTGTATTTAATGCCACACAAAAGCTTCCTGACAAATGGTACCTTATTTTTTTTTTCCTTCATCAATACTGAAATCTAATTTGCTCATCAATCTTTTCCTTGGTTAGTACAAAATTTTGCTTCTTTTATCCCTCCAAATTACATACCCCATTTTGCACTGGATATAGCATTCCTTTTAATATCACATTTTTTCTTCTATTTGCATCTATTTCAAAAAGATATTATCCAGAATGTCATCAATTTAATAATTAAAAATACTTCACATATCAGTAATAATTGCAAGAAGTTATCCAAAAGTAATAAAGAAATGTTATTTTCTGTATTTATATAATAAAGGATCCTTTCTTTTTCTTCTACTAACAGCATTTAAAGGTCACATAGGCAAAAGTAAGGATAAAGTTGAGTCCGCAAAGCCTGAAGGCTATTCAATTTCTCTTATTCAAATTTATATTGACTGTCAGATGAGGAAAAAAAATCACATATAAGTTAAATTCGTTTTTCCAAACATCTAAGTATTTTTATTCCACAAAATATAAAACAAGGTAGAGATCATCTAATTTCTATTAAAAAAAAAATTTGCCATATCTTTAGGACAGATACTAAAACATCTCCAGACACATGAAGTATAGTAGCCCTGACTAGACTTTTGAGATGTTTAGTAGTCTGCTTTTGGTATGTTTTAGATGCAGCCCTTTCTGATACTTCAGTTTTAGTATTGTCATTTCAGAGTAATTAAAAATAACAATTTTAAGAAAGAAGAATATAAACCTTGTCTTACATCACTCCCTAGATCATTTTTATAACTTAAAATTAAAAACTGAAGACATCTGTGTTTATAGCAATGTAATAAAAGTTCTGTTCTACTGTTAATGGCTAAGTAAAATTAATTTTGTTCTTGTGCTATTAGACTAATAGAAAATAGGAGTCCTAAAATAAGAGGTTTCATTTGCTTGTACTACATTGTTTCTCTTTAGACTGAGATATTAATAGTGTAGTTCATATATTGATTCTGGAAATTTATGGTAGGGATGTTACAATTTTTAGTTTAAAAGAATCATAATTTTTACATACATTTCTGTTTTAAAATGTACCATTTAAATCCTTTTGCAATCTGTAACATCAAATAACACATCAGTCTTGTTAATTAAGAGGAAACGAACTTTGAAAAATAATGACTTTGTAAAAATTTAGCTTTCTCTAAGAAAATATATTCTAAATACAGGGGAAAGAAACATGTGATCCTGAACCAACTAAATGAGATTTTATTTACAAGAATGACTCCATGCTTTCTGAGAGGCAGTACCTGATCAAACGAATTCCAGATAATTACTGAAATCCTATATCATATAAATTGTTATTCTGAAATATTCAAAAGTATATTCTGAATTATCTAATAGAGTTAATTATATTCATTAGAAAACTTTGTAATACCTAGCTTCCTAAGGCCTTTAGCTTTTTCCAAGCTACTACTAATACTTTTGTATTTTATTCCCACAAAAATCACTTGGGTGGGTATTGGTATTCCTATTATAGAGTGGCCGAAATTGAACTCAAATGGACTAGTTTATTGCCAAAGATTTTACTCAAGACTTAAATTCCTCTGATTTCAGAGTTGTTTCACCCCAGTGTCTGGTAGCATGAGTTATAATATATGTGCTAAGAGACATGTTTAGAAAAATCCCATTTCAAGAGTCAAAAAATGTTACATGTTTAAACTTAAAAGAAAATTGGATGAATCATGGTACTTCACTCAGTATTCCTCTTACAGAAAAGTCTACTGTGTTTAAATGGCCTATTTTTATTTCTGATATCTCACGCAGAAAATCAAACACTCCTATGCTCTTGCTGTGATGAGCACCAGGTGTTGTATGGGAATGTTGAATCACTATATTGTACACCTGAAACTAATATTACACTGTATGTTAACAAGCTGGAATTTAAATACTTTTTTAAATTAAACATTTCTGAGGTGTTTTACAATAAATAACTTGCAAGAATAATTGCTATTCAGGGTTCTATGTGACTTGTCTTTACCAAGGAAAAAGATCCACTCTTATCAACTCTTTTAGAGAGAAAAGTAACATAATATAAATATCTTTGAATTCAGATAGCTGCTGGAAAAAAAAATGAGAAAACCATTTGTAGGCCACATTTTGGCTAGGCAGGTACAGACTTAATTTATTTTTACTTAAGATGCATTTCAGATGTTTAAAAATAAGCAGTGGTATTTTAGAAGAAAATACATAAGTGTTCTTGCTCTTCTTAGAATGCTGAGATTACCATTTATCATTTTAAGTCAAAGCATTAAAGCATGTACTGAATATAACCTGAAACGTACAGAATGCACTGTGGAGATGATAAATTTGCTTGATGATTGTGATAATTTGCTTTTTTTGCAGAATAAACATGGAAGGCCCTTGCCTTCTATAAAACAGAATGGTAAAAGTGTGGAATGTGGACCAACCTTGCCTGAAGTTGTATGACAGTTCAGATATCAACCTGTGTCAGAATGGATACATTGGGGTTGCTGGAATTTGGAATTATTTTTTAAGTAATCAAAATAGAAAAGGAAAGTATAATAAAAATGTCAAGGGAGTTGCTTACTTGGCATCACTTGAATTTATTTCCATAGAATGATAGCTTCTTTTCTATGAGGAATTAATTTGCTTCATAATTTTTCCAGTAAAATCACAGCTACAAAAACAACCAAGAAATACAGTATAACACCATGTGAGCACACACAGAATATATACATTTTGAAGTTACATTTCAAAACATTTTAGAAAGGTTAAGTTGTGTGAAAAGCTGAATTATGTCTCCGCCTTTGCTTCACCTGTTCTTGGCAATATGCCAATTGTGGTCTGATAGTTCCTCCTCTAGTCACTTGAAGTTTTCATCAGCATAACTCTATTCCAGTCTTCTGTGACAGATAGTAGGCAGGGCGCCTGGGTAGCTCAGTCAGTTAAACATCTGACTATTGATTTCAGCTCAGTTTATAATTGTACTTTCATGACATGAAGCCCCGCATGTGGCTCTGCTCTTTTAGTCATAGTTCAACATTTAATCATTATTCATTAATAAAATCTCCCTAAAATTAGAATTTAAAGACAATAAATCTTTATTGTCTTTTTAAAAGTAACAATGTGCCCCTACATATTTAGCTTTAAAACAAATATTAAAATCCAGAAGCAATTTATTAACTTATTAAAAACTTTAGTTTGAGATAAATTTCATTGGATTTTTTTCTTTCTCCTCTAATCACATAATTAAACAAAATTTTTCTCCTTGTGAATAGATGGTTTTTAGGAAGAGACATTCCATTTAAAGTAGAATTATCAGCCTATTATTTTTACTTATCTAGCAAAGATAAGGTTCATCACTGAAAAATTAAAAACTATAGTTGAATTAAGAGCTAGCATCAATAAGGGATTATATCTGGAAATTAACATAAAAACGGAGCAAACTGAGGACCCTTGCAGTTTGCCACACAAGAAAGACATACGTTAAATGAAAGACAGATTTGATAGGAAAGGATAGAAAAGCCAAAAATGTTAGCATATGGCTTCTTATTTATTCTTGAATTAGATCAATTATATTTCTAAATCTACATAACTTAGGAAAAATTAACCAATCAAAGAGAACTTAGAAGGTTGGTTAGAAGGGAAGCCATTATTTTATGGCCCTAGGTTATCCAGCAAAACACTTCTATCCAATAAAAAAAATCAAAACCAACTGTTTCATGTTAGTTCTGCAATTTTTACTGGATATGCTAAAATATATTTTTGCGGGTCTCCTGGGTGGCTCAGTTGGTTAAGCATCCGATTTCGGCCCCGGTCATGATCTCATGGTTCGTGGGTTCAAGCCCCGCGTCGGGCTCTGTGCTGACTGCCAGCTCAGAGCCTGGAGCCTATTTCAGTCTGTGACTCCCTCTCTCTCTGACCCTCCCCTGCTCACGCTGTGGCTCTCTCTCTCTCCTTGAAATAAATAAAACATTTAAAAAATTTTTTTAAATGAAATAAATTTTTGCAAACAATATTATAACATTCACAAATACCATCATTTTAATATTTCCATATATATTAGCATTTAATAAAATAGCATAGAATAAATTACTTTAGATTTATTTCACAGAACTTTTTTTTTCCAAATAAATTTTTGTGGTTATCAGCTAAAATTGAAAAATCCTCTTCCATGTACATATAATTCCCTTTTGCCCCCCAGCATGTCCAGTTTTCCCCTGTTGTAATGACACAGCTATTAATTCCATCCTTCCAAAAGTACCCAGTTTCAAGAATATAAGGAACTCTATAAGGTACATATCAATGCTTATTGAATTTTGTGGTTTCTTCAAATCAGGCACTGCACATTTTTCACTGTAATTTTATTGGATTTATCTATGAGGGAACATTGTCTCATGTTAAAATTAGAATTTCTTTCCCACTGAAATGAGCACAGGTGTTAACTTGCCAATTAAAGTGAAGTAAACTGTCAAATGAAAAATTTTAATTACACTTTCTTCATTTTGACTTTGTCTTTTCATTCTACTGGAGTCCCCACAACATCAGTTTGGGCATGCTGTTCTAAATGATTCAGCCTCAGAGTTCCCTGCGGAATCTCTGTTGCTCACCTGTCATCCAGAATGTGGCCATTGCCTTGCCTGTCTACGAGGTTGCTGCTGTGACAAAATTAAACATTTAGATTTCTTGTCAGCCCTAAGATTTGTACTTCTGGTAAGAATAGAAGAGATGTCACCTGAGCATATCCCTGTGTGAGGTATGATTTCTCCTAACTGAGAGATGATAAAAGTTCCTTTTTTTTTTTAATGGAAACTGCCATTTAGATACTTATCAGTCTTCTTTCACAAAGGAATAAATCCTCACATGTAACAATACAACAGCAAGACAAGAATGTTTCTTTCCTAAATAGCCATGAGTTGGCAGTTTTAGTGTTTTTTTGCCATGCGAGTATTTGGTGAATGTTTAGTGGACATAGGAAATTGGAGTTTTTTTTTTTTTTTTAATTAAAGGAAGTTTATTCAACTATATAATATTCATTTTATAACAACTTAAAAATAAAACAGGTAACAAATTAGTTAGGCTGACTTTTAAATTGAAAGAAAAATTACTCCCATTTCCTTAATTTTAAGTTGTAAGAAAAGAATCTGAAATTTTAAACTTCTTAAAATATCATAGTCAAATATATTTGTTTTATAATATGGCTTTCCTGCTGTATGTCATTATATAATTCTGTGTAAATTTATACAAAAATAATCTCCATTTTAGCAGCAAATTCAGAGGTCACCCAAGACATGATAGCAAAATCCTAAATAAGAATCTTATATTTTACGTTTTGGTCATCTACTTTGGAAAGGATAGTCCTTAGTATTTGATGTTCACTCCATAATTGCTTGTATTATACGCACCATCTCAGGCATAAAGTCTATCTCTGAATGACCTTGAGTTTTATGTACTTAAAAGGTAAGACACTAAAAAGAGTCATTAGACATGGCTGCACCACACAGACAACGAATTGAAGGGACACATTAAGCCATCATTCCCATTGAGGACTGTATTGACATACTGAATTATTTTAATCTTAATTAAAAATAATTGTGCTGCGTGTGTGCTTTCTTAGCCTTTAATTAACATAAGCTCTTCAAAACCAAAGTGGCAGCATAATAATGCATTCATAATTTATAGTATAAATGGTGGCCCTAGGGAAAATGCATTGGTATAATTCCCTCGTAGGTCTCTTTGTTGATGTCATACTGCTGATGAGAACGCCAATCAAACCAGAGAATAAACAGGGAAAAAGACAGCCTTAGACATGGATTGTATTTTTAAAAGTATTATATTTTCTTGTTTTGTCACCTTGCATGCCAATTAGTAGTTGATAGTGCCTTATTTTCTACCGTGTGTGTGTGTGTGTGTGTGTGTGTATGTATGTGTGTGTGTTTGTGTGTAAATTGTGTGTGGGTGTGGTATGAAGTGTCACAATTCTCAGACAGGTTAGTCAACAGATGGCAGTCAAGTGAATTTAAAGAAAATAGGCTTTAATTGTAATTCCAACCTAAGTGGCCTGAAAGTAGTTAAAGAGAAATCGATGATCGTTGTGGTAGAGCAGACAATGGCAGGCTCTTCAGAGATAGAACTAATGTTAATTTTCTCTTCTTCCATGAATATCTTTTTTCAGCCTGTGGTTGATGATCTGTATTTTTGTAAAGAATCAGTGGGGCAGATAATTTAAAATAAAACAGACAACCCCCTAAATTATTTGCACATGACCTTGGAAAGAGTTATAAAACTTGAACAGGGAATAGATTCACATTCTTGATTGTTTCTTCATTTTGCTTAAAGTGCAGTGCAAGGTGTCCCAAAGGAATTCAAGGTAAAAAAGGAAAGTCCCAGAATTATCAGTTTGAATCATGGGCATGTGGATTGGCCTCAGGTCTTTCTGCTTGTTTCCCTAACTAAAAATCTAGTGTCTGCTTGTTCTTTATGAGTCTGCTGATTCATTCTATCCTGAGACCAAATATATGATTACAGGCCAGGAATTCCTGAATCCTCTTTAAATAGCATGGCAAATGTAGGTTAGTCTCAATAACCCACTTGGGAATATTTCATACAAAATATACATTCTTTTCAATTAAATTTTAGATTTTCTTATTGGTTCCTAATAAGTAAGCACTCTCGGTAAAATTCTGAAATCCATAGTGTACTTTGACTAACAATACAGTAATATTTTAGAGCTGCTGCTTGCAAGCCATGATGAAATAGTTTTATCTTTTTTGGTGTTTCTTTTTCTTCTATTTCTCTGTTTTAGCTTAAATAGAATGTGACATAATGATCCCTACCATAAAAAATTGTTTCATTTTTCCCCATTCATTCTTGCCAGGAAATAAAAAGACGGTTGATGTAATTTTGAATACATGCTTATTTTAACATATCATGTTCCTCTTCTAGAGAAGCAACGCATGCACACATACATACATACATACACACACTTTATAGAAAACTTCAAGGATTTTCTTTATTTGTGGAAAGCTAATATGTATGTATATCTTATCTAAAAAATGTTCTTGTATCATCCAGTCACTTCATTAATTAGAAATTTTGGGTAAAGATTTTTCTCTTAGACTTTCAATTTGTCAGTAAGTGGAGTTAGTCCCACCAATAACAGTGTTTTTGTTAAGTAGAGAGTAGTCATCACAAATTATTTCATTATAATCCAGTTCTATTCAGAGTACTAATCTATTCTCTCTCAAATGTGTTTCACACTCTAAATCATAACAGAAGTACACTTTTCCTAAAGAATAGAATAATTTGGTGGCACTCAGGTGGCTCAGTCAGTTCAACATCCATCTCATGATTTCAGATCAGCTCATGATCCCAGATTTTTGGGATCAAGTCATGAGTCAGGCTCCATTCTCAACATGGAGATTGTAGTTCTCTCTCTCCCTCGCCTCTCCCCTGCTCACGCATGCTATCTCTCTCTCAAAAATGGGGCACCTGGGTGGCTCAGTCTCTTAAGCCTCTGACTTCAGCTCCGGTCATGATCTCACGGTTTGTGAGTTTGAGCCCCGTGTCAAGCCCTGTTTTGGGCTCTGTGCTGATGTTCAGAATCTGGAGCCTGCTTCTGGTTCTGTGTCTCACTCTCCCTCTGCCCCTCCCCTGCTCACGCTCTGTCGCGCGCTCTCTCTAAAAACTAAACAGTTATCTCTCTCTCTCAAAAAATGTAGAATAATTTTGCATTTAGATTGTATACATTTTGGATTGTGGTATTTGTTTGAAAAAATAATGAAAAGAAAATTGAAATGAAGTTTAGAAGTCATTCCCCTCATGGGTGGTATTCTTTCTGAACCATCTAAAACTCAGAGCATTTCACTCCTTTCCTATTGATCTTTTAATAAATAGCTTACTACTCTGCCTAATTGCACAATACTTGACTGGATACTTCTGGACTTAAAAATTCTCTCTAAAGTGGAAGAAAAATCTACTTTTTAGTAGCTTCTAGACATTTGCCCGAGTTATAACCCCTTAAAACCAAAGTGGAAAATACTGCCTGATAATACTTTAGAAAAATCCTTCAGATACTTGAAGGGTGCTTTTATCCTCTCAATTTTCTCTTTAAGACAAATATCACCAGACTCTGCAACACTCTTCTTTCCTAATTTTAAATATAAAGATTTATGTTTCAGTGAAGCTAATGACAACCTACTCAGCAACTTCCCTGTCGCTGCTCTTAGTAGTTGAATCTTCCAGTCTTCATAAGCTCTAGGTAACTGGAAGTTTCCTTTTGGAATTTTTCTGACTGGACTGAATTTCATATCAGTTATTTTTCCTGTGGAATTTTCAAAGAGAATTTGATAATCATGTCTTTTTTTTTTTAAAGACTGGCTAAAGTACGAAAACAGAGCCCCTTCAAATTTATAGTGATGAAATAATTCAGTTTTTCTGGGATTTTTTTTATGTTTCTTTATTTATTTCTAGGAGAGAGAGAGAGACAGCGTGAGAAGGGGAGGGTCAGAGAGAGAGGGAGTCACAGACTGAAGCAGGCTCCAGGCTCTGAGCTGGCATTCAGCACAGAGCCCGATGCGGGGCTCGAACCCACGAACCGCGAGATCATGACCTAAGCGAAAGTCGGACGCTTAACCGACTAAGCCACCCAGGCGCCCCTTTCTGGGATTTTTAATGTCCTGAGGAATTGTTTTCAATTCCTATTTCTTCATCTTATTGACAAAGGTATCAAGAGAGAATTAGATTATTTCTAAAATCTGAGTATTTTAGTTTGTTTAGAGCATCCTTTTGAAATAAATTAGCTTAGTATACATCCAAACAAAAGCTGAGAGAATTAGTTCAGAGCCTGTCATCCCTTGAATAATCTAATAAAATACCAAGTAATCACTAGTTATTTTCACAGTGTCTAAAATCCACTGTTTTTTATACTTTAAAATTTTTTAAAAGAACAATTGTTGAAATATCTCTTGCCATAAGTTTTGTTTCTCATTTTCCAAAGATTATCAATAACTATATCAGTAATGTTTGCAATACCCCATGATGCAATTTATCTGTATTAGAAAAGTAAAAAATACTTGAAGTATCTGCCCACCCCCTTCCCCATTTCTGGAACTTAATTCATCCTTTAAGAATGTTCCTTATATTTCTACCTTAAAATTCTCTCTGAGAAAATCAAAGCAAAATAGGAATTAAGCAACTGTGTTTTTTTTTTTCCCTCACTTTTTAATCCTATGCCCTGTAACTCCCAAGTTTTCATTTATTCATCAAATGTTGGGTGTTCTTTCTCTTAAGTTCAAGGCATTCAAAGTTAAATAACACCTCAGGATGCCTACTATATCCAATAATCTTCTGTACTAAATATTCTTCTGAAATTATACTAAGTTTACACATTCAAAAAACATATCATAGAAAGACCTTTTGTTGTCTTTAGAATTAAAGTTCGTTTTTTTAGAGTCTTCTACATAATGTGGGGTGGAGCTGGTGATTACACATTATTCAGTTTGCATGGGTCAAAGCAAAGGGTGATAAGATTCAGGTCTTTACATCCAGCACCTTTATTATGTAAGCTAAAAATAAATGATGTCTTCAGAACATCTATTTTGGCTATTAGGACAATAATATGAACATAATAGGAAATTACTTATGAACCTGTGCATCTGGTAAAGAGAAGGGAATAAAACTATTCTTATCAGAGTGACTACCATATGAAAAAGCATAAAGAACTCCACGTACCTTACTACTGTCTTAAATATGATGAGGAATTGGTAGAAAATGAAACTAAATTATTTGGCTCTAATCTCTCTTTCTTCTTGTTTTGGAAAATAATAGAGAATTCTGAAGTATTATAAAATTTTATGTCTACTTATTGAAAGAGTAAACTTTCAGATAGAAGTTAACATAGAAAAATATATGTTAAAGTATTTTAATTTCTGATTATATTAGGAAAGCAAAATAGCATATTTAAAAGCTATTGTGGTTTTAAAAAGCTTTGTAATTCTCATCTTTCAATAATTATTGAATTAGGAAGATATAACTTTAAAAACATTGATATATTTTATCAAAGCATTATTAGGATTTCATAAAAATCTAAACATTTTTTTCTACATTAAACTATTTGTTACAGAGGACAGAAGGAAGGTCAAGGTCAAGGATTATGGGACAGATGGGAGAATAGTCAAGATAATTGGCCTTTGATATTATCTTCAACTTTAAGAATAATAGCCAATTACAAATATACATATTCACACAGATATACAACCCACCTTCATTATTCAGATCCTATGTTTGTAGAATTTCCTACTCATTAAAATGTGTTTATAAACCCCAAAATTAATATCCACAGCACTTTTATGATCATGCATGGACATGCAGACTGGTAAGAAATTAGTCTCATTCAGGACATGTTCTCAGCCAAGTTCAAACACTCTAAGATGACACTCTGCCTTTTGTTTCAGTTCTCATACTGTAAACAAATATGTTTCTCATGGTCTACTTAGTGCCATGTTGCTTTTGTATTTTTGTGTTTAGTTGGAGATTTCGCTATTAAAACTGGCCCCCAAACATTGTACTATAGCACTTCCTAGTATGTTTAAGGTCAAGAAGGTGATGATGGGTTTTACACACATGAGTTATAGTGCTGTAGGCTTTAAGTTCAATGTGAATGAATTATCAATATAGTACAACCAGAAAAAAGAAGAGGATTTTTGTAAAATGCACATGAAGCCATCAGCATAATTCTAAAGTAGTAGTTACCATATAATGAAGCTATGATAAAATGGAAATGTGGCTAAATTTATATATTAATAATATTACAACTGTTTTATAAAAGCACAGTAGATTTTCACCATTCTGACAGATATGGTCTCTGTCAGATACCACAATATCTCATTGTGGTGTTGATTTGCTTTCCACTGAAGATTAGTGATGTTGAGCATCTTTTCATGCATCTGTTGATCATCTGCATGTCTTTAGAAAAATGTCTATTCAGAGGATGCTATTCAGTCAGTAGGGCATATAACTTCTAATCTAGGGGTCATAAGTTCAAGCCAGCCCTTATAGAGTGTAGAACTTAGTTTATTTTTTTTATTCTTTTTTTNTTTCCCATTCCGTTGGTTGCCTATTAGTTTTGTGGGTTGTTTCCTTTGCTGTGCAGAAGCTTTTAATCTTGATGAGGTCCCAATAGTTTATTTTTGCTCTTGATTCTTTTGCTTTTGGGGATGTGTCAAGTAAGAAACTGCTGCGGTGGAGGTCAAGGAGGTTCCTTCCTGTTTTCTCCTCTAGGGTTCTCATGGTTTCCTGTCTCACGTTCAGGTTCTTTATCCATTTTGAGTTTATTTTTGTGTGTGGTGTGAGAAAATGATCTGGTTTCATTCTTCTGCATGTTGCTGTCCAGTTCTTCCAGCACCATCTGTTAAAGAGGCTGTATTTTNTGTTAAAAAGGCTGTCTTTTTTCCATTGGATTATTCTTTCCTGCTTTGTCAAAGATAGTTGGCTGTATACTTTTGGGTCCACTTCTGAGTTCTCGATTCTGTTCCATTGGTCTATGTGTCTGTTTTTGTGCCAATACCATACTGTCTTGATGATGACAGCTTTGTAGTAGAGGCTAAAGTCTGGGATGGAGATACCTCCCATTTTGGTTTTATTCTTTAGTATTAATTTGGCTATTTGGGGTCTTTTGTGGTTCCATACAATCTTTAGGATAGTTTGTAGAACTTACTTCAAATGCATACATACATACATACACAAATAACAAAAAAGAAAAAACTTAATTAAATAAATAATTCCTCTGTCCATTTTTTAATCACATTTGTTTTGGTTTGGTGTTGAATTATGTAAGTTCTTTATGTATTTTGGATATTAACCCCTTATCATGTATATCATTTGTAAATATCTTTTCTCATTCACTAGATTGCCTTTGTTTTTTGTTGATAGATATAGATATTGATATATATACACATTTATTATATTTGTTATTTGTATCTATAATTGACTGTCATGTTTTACTCAAGTTTTATTGATTTTCTTAAATATTTTTATTTATTTCTAGGAGAGAGAGAGAGAGAGACAGCGTTAGCAGGGGAGGGTCAGAGAGAGAGGGAGACACAGACTCTGAAATAGGCTCCAGGCGCTGAGCTGGCAGTCAGCACAGAGCCCGACGCGGGGCTCTAACCCATGAACCGCGAGATCATGACCTAAGCGAAAGTCGGATGCTTAACCTACTAAGCCACCCAGGCGCCCCTAATTTTTTTAATTTTGAGAGAAAGAGAGAAGGAGAAAGCACAATTGAGGTTAGGGTAAAAAGAGAGGGAGTGAGAATTCCAAGTAGTCTCCATGCTGTCAGTACAGAGCCCAATGTGGGGTTCAGTCTGCCTAACTGTGAGATCATGACCTGAGTCAAGATCAAGAATTGAAAGCTTAATGGACTGAACCACCCAGGCACCCCTACTGAGTTTTTTTTTTTTTTGAGAGTTCAATATATCACATTAAAAGAAGTAATTTTAATAACTGAATTTTTGTAATGTTTCACATATTAAGAACTTAAACTGTTTTTCACATATGTTCAATTCAGGAAACCAGATTTTATGGATTTTAAAATGCCTTTTTTTAAAACATTAATTAATGTATTTTTGAGAGAGGAGAGAGAAAGAGAGAATGCAGGCATGCTATCAGCACACAGCCCATCCTCGGTCTCACAAGCCATGAGATCATCACCTGAGCTGAAATCAAGAGTCAGGCACTTAACCAATGGGGCCACCTAGATGCCTCGTAAAATGTTATTCTGCCCAATATGAAATCATGTCTTATCACTTTACTGTATTCATTTATTTGTCCTAAATCTGACAGAAGTTAAAAATAAAGTCCATATTTTAAGTTTCCTAAGCATACTGGCCTTCTTCCAGAGATAGTACAAATTGATAGTTTAGAGAAGCAAAATAAAAGAGACAATAGTATTTTTTAAGGTATCTTTTTGCATTGCTGGAACTATGAGAGTGATCAACGGAAGCATTTGTTACCCCATGGATATCAAATTTCCTCTATACTCAACTACTGTGTTTGGATAACTGAGACTCTCCCAGGCAGAGGAGTCGCATCATTAAATTAAGAGTTACAGATTGATACTTTTACATATTTATTAAAACAAGTTTCCTGAGGAGCACAAATAAGCAATATTGTTAACCTAGTTTTCTTAAAATATACAAAAGTGCAGTGAAATAAATATTTTTAAAAAATATTTTAAATCATTTTTCATTTTGATTGGCTGCCCAATTAGGACAAATTAATTAGATTTTTACTAACAGTAATCTGAAACATTATTTTGTGCTTAAAAGTGATTCTTAAAATTATCATAAATATATGATATCTATTGATTGAATAGTAATAATAGATACAGGCTGCTAGGATTGAACCTTGACTGTTTTGATCCATTCTAATTTTTCATATATCTTGCCAGAATAAACTAACTTTAAGAGAAGTAAGTTATTTTAACAACAATGTGTTGATACATGTATATCAAATACCAATATGTGAGCTCAGAGTATCTGCAATAGTATGTTTTGAAAATAATAACTACAATAAATATACATTTTAGTTGTCTCACAAATTTTTTAATGTTCTTGTTATTTCTTCCTAGAACAAGAACACTTAAAAAAATCACAATGACAACAGTAAAACATACTGTTGTTCTCATAAGGATGCAATGTGATGGACAGAATGTCAAAATAATCAGAGCAAATGATGGAACATTCTCAGAAGAAATTTAATTCTTCTCTGGTGAATTTCATAATCTGACAGTGCGTGTTTTTCAGGGATCGTGATTTTTGGTCTGTGTCAAAGAGGTCAAGTATTTAAAGATCTCCTACTGGTTAAGCTGTCCTAAAGTTCCCTTGGTAGATATACTGTTTTGAGACATAAATTATCTGAACTTTAAAATCTGGCAGTCTCATTGGCATTCTTGGCAATAAGATTCATCTTGTCTGAATGTGAAAATCAACATTGATTTTAGTTAAATATGAGCATATTTCTAATAAGTTCATGTATTTCTTTCATCTGGACTCACATAGCTTTTTAGATACATTTGTGAAAAGAAAGTAAGGGGCTTACATAATTCTTTCATGATTATGGTAGCAGCGACATGGTTGGTGAGTCATTTTTTAAATTTCATCATTTGTGGTGCCTGAGTGGCTCAGTCCATTGAATGTCCTAATCTAGATTTAGGTTTCAGTCATGATCCCCCAGGGTTGTGAGATCAAGCCCAAAATCAGGGTCTGTACTGAATAGAGGCTGCTTGAGATTCTCTCTCCACCCCCCTCTGCTCCCCTCTGCCCCTCTCCCCTACTCACGTTCTCCCTCTTTCTCTCTCTAAAACAATTTTTTAAAAAGTTAAAAAATATATGACTAAAAATAAAATTTCATTATTTTACTGACTCCTTTGAGCAAGCTATTAAAGATCACTTTTCTTTTTAAGTGTTTTTTGTTTGTTTGTTTGAGAGAGACAGACAGAGAGAGAGAGATCAGGGGAGGGGCAGACAGAAAGGGAGACAGAGAATCGAGAGAGAGGGAGAGAGAGAGAGAGAGAGAGAGAGAGAGAGAGAGGGAGAATGATCAGGGGGAGGAGCAGATAGAAAAGGAGACAGAGAATCCAAAGCAAGTTCCAGGGTCTGAGCTGTCAGCACAGAGCCTGACAGGGGGCTCGAACCCACGAATAGTGATGAGATCATGACCTGAACCGAAGTCGGATGCCTAACCAACTGAGCCACCCAGACGCTCCCACTTTTCTTGGCATTGAGGAAGCCCTTCCTGGAGCTTACAAAAATATGTCATTTAAATTAATGTCTACATGGAGAACTGGTAAAATCTTTCAGAAAGCCAGAATAAGTTCAAACTTTCAAAGAACTGGCATAATGAGTGAAATCTACTTAGTTTTCCCATTAGACTTTGTTTAGATATACTGTGATAGAAAAACTTTCTTAGCTTATAGATTCCACTTTTAATTTATTGGCTAGTGTGGAAATAACAACACTGGGGACATTGAATTACTGTTAGCCCAAATTATTTTACCTATATGAGTTTTCTAATTCAGTTCTAAATTTTATGAAAAGTTTGGTGAACAAAATTGTACTAACTATCCAGAACTTTACCTGTTTTTAACTGTTTTTTTTTTAAACTTTTTTTCCCTAAAAAGCAAAAATGCAATATACTTAGGCATCAGGAGTCATTAAGAGTTCTTTTTCTAGGGGTGCCTGGGTGGCTCAGTCAGTTAGGTGTCTGATTCTTGCTTTCAGCTCAGGTCATGATTTCATGGTTTGAAAGTTTGAGCCCTGCATCAGGCTCTGCTCTTACAGTGCCTAGCCTGCTTGGGTTCTCTCTCTCTCTCTCTCTCTCCCCCCCCTTCTCTCTCTGCCCCCTCCCATTCATGCACACTCTCTGTCTCTCTCTCTTTCTCTCAAAATAAATAAAATCAAAGCAAAATAAAATAAAACAAAGGGTTCATTTTCTAAGAAAATCACATGGCCAAAATGTTATAAGTCATCTATTCAAAGAGCCATCATTTACCATCTCTGAAATTGGGATGCATTTGATGATAGATGATGTACTGTATTTTAATTGATGAAGTTTCTTCTCATGAAGAAGATACATTCTTCTTATGAAGTGATACATAAAATTGTAGCTTGTCTTATAATTGGCTTATAGGTTTTAAAGAAATAAATTTCACTTCAGGCATATTTTTATAGGTGAGAGAAATGTTATTTTTGAATTGGCTTGAGGAGTTTCTATTCTTAGGATATATTTGTCAGCTGATCATTTAAATTCTCACACTATTGTTTCTTCAAGAGGAGTTTTACAGTCAAGCCTTTGGAGAGTTAAAATGAAGGGTAGTTGGTTTCCTGATTTCAGTTCGATTTTCATAAACTAAAGAATACCTAGAAATGTGCTTCATAGCAATTTCAACTTAGCTTCCAATTGCTATATGAATAATATTTTGTGATAACATATTTTTGGCTCTCTGTGGTTTTATACTAGTTTTGGGGAAAGAAGAAGAGAAAATTGTGGGCTAGTATTGTAAATAACAAAATTATATTTTCCTGAGACCTTAGAATTATAATGAAATACTGTGAACACCCAAGTACTTTTAATATCAAAATGTGCAATGTATTAAGTAGTCCAGAAAGGGAAAATAACATAGGTTAGGGAAAAGATAGAATAATGACCCAGTTGGCCCCAAATGTTATAGAACTTAGCTGTTCTTACAACTCAATCTTCAAGAAATTTATAAGAAAAAAATGCATGTTTGTACTAACACACCCAAGTTATTAAAACAACTAAACATTTGCATTTGTTGAAATGCTAAATTTTAAATAGTGTTACCACTTATTTTTAAATTCTATGCTTTTATATGGGATCTTCAATTAGGTGCTTTCAAACATTTTAAACAGATTTGGAGTGATACAGCAGAAAATGCCACTTAACAGAGCTAGCAGCCAACAAAAATTCTGAAATATCCATGTTGTTATTTCAGTTAAGTTCTACTTAAAAAAAAAAAAAACTTTTATACTCAAATCTTATGATAGTCAAACCAAATACTAAAGATTTGTAAAATACTGTGATTATTATAATTTAATATCAATTTTATGTAGAGCATCAGTTTTAAATCCTAATTGCTCACAAAGTTTGAGATCTCTTGTTTTCCTTAAGAGATGTGAGGAATAATTTAGCAGAATTGTAATGATGCTTTACATTCTATGTGATTGGCTATCTGATGCAGAGTAAATCACTTTCACCTATGTGTCTATCTCCTAGTAAGTTGGGAAACTAATATTTTTCAAAGAAGTTTATCAAGCTTTCCTTGGGATGAAAATAGTGGTACTTTATAAATATTTTTGGGTGAGGGAGAAAAGAATTATCAAAGCAGAGAGTCCTAGGATTTTCAAAGTCACATCGATTATTACTTTGAAAAAAATACAAATTATTAGAAAACAAAATGTACCATATACTTATAGTTCTATGTATTTACCTTCATATTCACATTGTTTTCTATTTAACAGAAAAAACACACAAACATAAATACATATATCCTATGTTTAATTACTTTCGCACTGCTTTGGTACCAATGAGAACATGCTCTTGGGTTTGATAATTAATGATGAAGAAGTATATTACATGAAGATAATGTAAATGAGTTACAAGGGAAGCCAAATTAAAACATGTCTGTGATGTTTCCTCTCTTCTCCTTAAACTAAGCAACATCTACTTGTAATATACAAGGATGACAAAATTGGCAATGTACTGATATATTCTAATAAAAAGAAGCATACATTTAAACACTAAATGATGCAGAAGTCTTAAAAAGAAAGAGAGAATGAGAGAAAGGTAACCAAGCTTTTAGGACTCATCTCTCAGAATGAAACTCTTCATTGAGAATTCTTTCAGGTAAAGGATGCACATGGAGGCAGTAATCAAGTAGATGCATTAAATGACAAGAAATATTATTGAGATATAACGTAGTACACCTAAGCAGTATATTTATTTGTTCTTCAGAAACCCTTATCCACCTAGTTTCCTCTTAACCACTATTTCTTGTCACCTTAGTGAGTGAAGTTCAAAATGTTGTGGATTTCAGGTCGTGCAAAGGAAAACAAAATTGCTCAATTAGACTCTCGAGAAAGGCTTCATTTGTCATTGTGAATTACTTTGGTCATTGGCCACTATTAAGAAGGAAAAAGGGAAGGGAACAAGGTATCATGCTCTGTGAACAGGTCAAATTAAACTAGCCAGATGGGTTCATGGTGTCATACATATTGTAGAAAAAAGAAAAAGAAAAAAGCTTTGATAGCTGATAACTTAATTATCTGCCACTATCAGTTTGGAAGGGCTTTTAAACATGTCCAAAATGTCTACCAAATTTTCAGCAGGAATGACAGCAGATTTTTAAGTAAGGATAAAAATGCAGCAGTCTTTCTAGAATAAAACTCTGACAGACTATGATGAATTACCTTATTATAGTTGCTCGCATGACAAATGTACTTGATCAGTGTTTCTTCCTGGGAATAGTTGAGCTTATCCAGAGGCAAAAGTTGAAAGGAAATGAGAGCTAACTAGTAATCCTAAGTGTAATACATCAGCATTTCTATGGAAGTATTCAAGAAAGCCTTATCAATTACTGTTTATGTCAACAGAAAGTACTTTCTCTAGTCCCTCATGATATAACCTCTTTTTGAGGATTTAAGTGACTTTTTAGTTTTAGACAGGGAATATAGATGACAGGGAAGGTTTTCATT
Source organism: Crocuta crocuta (assembly GCF_008692635.1). NCBI lineage: Eukaryota > Metazoa > Chordata > Mammalia > Carnivora > Hyaenidae > Crocuta > Crocuta crocuta. The sequence goes on along the minus strand of NW_027531917.1, from coordinate 12,411,179 downwards.
TTTTTGTGTTTGTTTTTATATTTTCTTTACGAGTATTATAAGTTATGCTGCTTTTAAGAGGATCCTCAAGCATGTTCCAAGTCCTAGTTTTGGATGATACAGTAGCCACATTTATTTAACTATACCCCTAATGCAAACCTTTTTATTGATTCAAATATTCTAATATCGAAAAAATGAGCAATTGGGAAAAAGAGTGAAATTAAGAAAACAGTGCATTTCTAAACATATAATTTAAATCACTGAGTAACAAATCTCTTAATAAGTCTATTTATTTAAAGGAAAATGATTTCAAAATATTTCTGCATTTGCATAATCTTGCTGCTATTAGAAAACATGATCAGGAAACCAAAGACATTTCCCAAATAGTTGCATTATTTTTTTATGTTACTATTTAAGGACAGGTTTTACATATATCTACTGAGTTTCATAATTTTACATGAAAGACCAAATAAAGCTAAAATTTTAGTCACTACTTAGAAATTAAGTGTAGAAGATTAGTTTTTAATGTTTTGTATATATACTTTTTTGTTTCATATGTCTTTAACATTTCCTAGATCATGCTGGCATCATTTTTTATTTGAAGAAATTTATTTCCTGAGTAGTTTCTTTTCATTTTTCTGTTACATGATATATTAATAGTTGATCACATAATTGTGGATTGCTAACATTTTTGTATATATCTTTTCACATCTATTTGGATAACTGAGCAGATCAAGTGATAATTATCTAAGCAGATCCCAATGTTCTACTACTTCTGCCTTCAGAAAAAGTGTGACGTGTCCAGATAGTTAATGGTGCAGGGTGATCTAGCTAAGAAACTCTCACAACTACCTGGTCAATATGCATATTCACTGAAGCTTAGTTTTCACAATATTATGTATATAAGAAATGAATGTTTGTGTCCTGGAGTCTACGAACACATCATCGGTCATGTATTTCTCTCAGTCTCTTAGAGTGTACTGTTTTTTATGTAGAATGTATTCCATGTGAATGGGAACTGAACAGTAATTTTCAAACTTGCCTGGACCCATTAGTAAGCCATATTAACAGTTTACATATTTATGAACAATATTTTTAAAATAGAGAATAGATTATACACAAATATATGAATGATTAATGATTTATGGCACTTTCATTTTAACTGTATGCATGCATGTATTCATACAGGCTAATATGTTCATGGGGTCACATCGCACAATGCATTTATTTACTGTATAAATACATTTACACAGTAAATACATTTACAATGTATTTATTTACTATAAAAGATCCTAGTGTCTCCTAGGAGAAGAAGAAAGCATTAATACAGTAACAGCAGATAAACTCAACTGGCATTTCACAAGGTAAAGGCTAAGAAGAGGCTTCTCATCTTTGTTGCTTTTATAACCATGTGAGGCGTTTTTGAAACATAGAGATGAATAATTTCTAATCAGAAGAATTAAATCCCAAACACCTGGTGTCCATATGTTTTGTTTTTGTTTTTAGAGCTTTACAGGCAATCAGGATATGTATCCAAGTCCTAGAACCTCTGCCATGGAGTAGCGATCATTATGATTTCATTTTTAAATTGTCTTTTTTTTTCACTTGGTGATTTTTGACATTTGATATCATAGGATTTGAGAATATTTAAGTATCAATAACTACAAATTAATAAATTAAAAAAGGACACTTGGGCAGTATAAAACTTGTTCAAGGAATTTTTATATATTACAGATATATATTTATGCATATACAAACTTTTGTTTACCAGTCAATGAGAGGAACATCAGAGAGACAAATAGTATAGTTAGCTGACCTGGAGTATAAGTATTGGAAACATTAAGAACACAGTAATTGATTTTCCATTCTCTTTCAGTTAATTATATGTTAGCCTTCACTGAATGATAATTTAAAATCTTTGATATTTTTAGAGGTGCCAGGCTGGCTCAGTAGATAGAGCATCCAACTCTTGATCTTGAGGTTGTGAGTTTGAGCCCCATGTTGGGCATAGAGATTGCTTTAAAAATAAATAATAAATAAATAAGAGATTAAAACACACACACCACACATCCTTAATGTTTTTATTTATCTCTCTGTTTATTGTTTGTGTATGTTTTTTAAGATCATAATTTCATCCTTTTCACTTAAAGTTCAGCTTTCCTCTTATAAATCCTCAATTCTTGGGGTACCTGAGTGTCTCAATCTGTTAAGCATCTGACTTCAGCTTAAGTCATGATCTCATAGCTCATGAGATGTTGAAGCCCCACATCAGGATCCCTGCTGTCAGCACAGAACCTACTTTGGATCCTCTGTCTCCTCTCCTTGCCCCTCCCCACCTCATCCTCTCTCTCTCTCTCTTGCGGATTTCTCCCCCTGCAGGATTTTTAAGATTGTTTGCCGGTTGATTCTTTGCTTTTTTGGCTACTTGATGTTTTTGACGAATTTGCGGTGACCCAAGGGTGTTCAAGTACTTCTTTGAGAGTTGGCCTTTGGCTGGGGTTATGTTTCAACAGTCTTGAGAAGAAACAAATCCTGTTTCTTACATTCTTCTTTCCTCTCTTTAAGAGTTGAAACTGCTGGTTTGTTTGTTTTTTTTTACTTGAGATGAATGTCAAAATTTTATTGATTGAGATGAATGTCAAAATTATAAAATGTCTAGCATTAACGCAGAGATGTACAGAGGTCCAGGGCCACTTGAGAAGTAAACTGACCCTCTTGCATTTGTTCCTCACTGTCCTAACTACCAGTTGTTTTGCACATCTGTGGCTGAAGCTGGAGAGAAGAGCAGCATAAGCCATGTGAACAAGTCGATTTGGACTTCCGTGTTCCTTTCACTTGGTTCTGTTTGTTTTGTTCTGCCTAATTGAGCTGCTCTTTAGCTTGTAACTCTCAAAGTCAGTACAAAGTCAAATCCAGAGAAGACCTAAATGATATAAACAAGTTTGACCAGCCCAAGTGATGTGAGTAAGTTTGACATCTTTTTAGAATGTGTGAGCAGGACCAGGATATGCAAGGCTAACTTTCCAGCCTTAGTCCCGATCGTTTTCAATAACAGAAGGTCAGGCTGCAGCAGTGCATGTTGAAATATAAAATGAACACAGCACAAATTGGGAAATAAAGAATTTCAAAGATTGTATTTTAATTTGATAGAATTCTTCTTATCTTTATTCTGCAGTTTTGGTTTTATGTTTTTGTATTGATGCTAACTATATTTTTGCTGATATATGCTTCATGAAAAATGAATTGCCACATTTCTACATGTATGTTGGTGTGGTTTCAATAACTGTTGTACAAAAATCCATCTCTTTTATTAAAAGTAAAATTATCCTTTTAGTGTTAAGGGTATAATGTATTGCCTAGAATTTTTTAAACTAACAGACCCAAGCAACAGATATACTATCATTAAGTTTCTTTACCTTAAAACACTTTGTCAGATAACTTATTCAAAACAAGAATAACAAACATTAATTATGGTAGAAAGATAAATGTATCAAGGTAAACATGGGGATTTTTTTTCAAAGCTTATATTTCAATCATACTGTTAAGTCATAGTTGGAAGTTTTTTTACTGGTCTGAAAAAGACCCATATCTACCTTTTTTGAGCAGAACAAGGTAGGGCGCCTGGGTGACTCAGTTGACTGAGCATCTGACTCTTGATTTCGGTTAAGGTCATGACCCCAGCATCTTGGTATTCAGCCTGTGTCAGGCTCTGTGCTCAGCATGGAGCCTACTTAAGATTCTCTCCCTCTCCCTCTCCCCCTCTCTCTCACTCATGTTCTCTCTCTCTAAAATTAAAAAAAAAAAAACAAAGTGGATAATATGTTTAATATAAATAATTCTTTATATTGAAACACTATTAAAATCCATATGAATTGTCCCTTACAAGTCTAGTTCCCCTAGTAATAGTATTCTCCTTCAAGGAATAGAATCTTAATCAAAATATTTGTCATCATAGTCCTAGAGCCTCCCAAGGTGAGTGAGTGGATGAGTGAATGAAAGAAAAAAAGAATTTCATTCTTTGGGTTCCTCAGTATTATTGCATTTATGGATGGAGTTTTACACATAAATGACTTCTCATGATCCCAAGTATGTATCAAAAAAAGTGAGTAAGTGCATCTGTCTCTTAGTGATAATTTTACCAATAACCAATTTTATACTCATGACAACATCCAGATATGCAATTACAATTTTCTAGAACTTTTTAAAATTGCCATTATTGCTTAGCCAAGTTATAAATGTCTGCTGAATTTTGCCCTAATTATGTATTTTTGCTCATTTTTACACAGTAGTGTGTCTCTTCATCAGTAGTAAGGATTTCTACAATGTTCCAGGATGAAAGATCTTTGGAGATTATCTCATCCATGTGCCTTCAATATATAGATTAGGAAATAAAGAGCAAAGAGGTGAAATACAGAAGTTGTCTTCATGGCCATTCCCAAGATGGACTTCCATTAGCGTATATTGTTTCTTGTATCATATCCTTTTGCTATTTATGACAATTTATATCATTTGATACCCAAAATATCATGAGTTAGTAATCTATTTCAAAATAGCTAGTACTAGTGGCAACCAAACTATGACCCTTTGCAGAAATTTATACTGTTTCTACTGTGTCCTAAATAATGTGTACTCTATAAAGAGAAAGCCAGTTTGGCTGTGCATTAGGATTCCTATGATACGGATATTGTTGCATTTGACCGTATCGCTGAGCTCTCGAACTCTTCTTTCGTGTTCCTGGATAAGTTTGTCTCTTTTTTTTTTTTTTTTGTCAGCTTCTTGTTTTTCTATAATAGTGTCTTCTAAATCACTTATTCTCCTTTCTGCCTCTTCAATCCGTGCATTGGAGGCCTCTAATTTATTATGTATCTCATTTATCACATTAGGAAGTTTGCTACCAAACATTATTCAAGAACAGAGAATATGCTTTAAAAATAAGTGATTTTACTTGGAAAGATGACCCAAGAGAAGTTGGGGTGACATTAAGGATCCCAATTTGAGTAAAAAAGAAAGGCTCTATATTGAAAGAATTCAAAAGGGAAAATCAAATCATCGGAACAGACCAAAGCTGGGAGACTGGTATCTCTTTATCTGAGACTATGAGTTCAGTGAGAATCAAGTAAATACAAAATGAAAACTTCCTTGCCCTTGTTTTGAACTTAAGAAGAAGTGACTTAAGTTCAGTAGTTTAGGCCTTGAGAGATTTTAATACCTGAGAGCAAATCAGCAATAGCATTGCTGAACAGAGTGGATTCTTTAAAGAAAAATGAGGAACTTGATCCTGAAAGATATATCAGACACGTGCACCTGTTCATTTTCAAGAAAGACTGGCTAGTAATCACTATCCAAATGAAGTCAAATTATTTTTATTTTAACATTGAATATATGTCAAAATTATGCTGCCAAACTATTAAAGCACATTTAATTCTTTTTATAAAGAATTTATTTCTTTTACTTTTAAAAGTTTATTTGCTTATTTTGAGAGTGACAGAGAGAATGCCAACAGGGAAGGGGCAGAGAGAGAGAGAGAGAGAGAGAATCCCAGAGAGAGAGAATTTGCTGGTGGTATAGAGCCCAACATGGGGCTCAAACTCACAAAACTAAGATCATCACAGTTCATCCTGAGCTCCTTTAAAAGAGAGTCAAAGGAATAATGATTTCCAAAGTAAAGTGAATAAATAGTTGGAAATCAAGATCTGTATGACCCTACGTAAATCACTCCATGTCTCTAGATGTTAGTGTTTCACATTTAGGAAGTTAGAATTAACTGTCCCTCTCCACCTCCCAAAAATGAATAAATATTAAAAAAAAAACTAAAAAAGGAAAATGGAAATTACCATGAACTACTGGCACAGGGTCCATGAGTCAGGCAGTAGAGCATGTTGGAAACATAATGCCTGATGGTATCATTATCACTATCATGGTCCAAACAACATTGCAATTCATATCCTCAGAAGCTACTGTGGCCTGGTTTGGAAACTGATACACTATTTAGCTTTCCTAGTGACTGCATTTTAAAAAAATAGGTAGAGACACAATTAGATGGCATGTTTAAAGGATTTGAGTTACATCAATTGTTTCCAGTTTTTAAATGTTATATCTCATCTCTATAATATGAATTTAGTTGTGGTTTTCATCCATGCGGGCAGAGGTAGTCTACCAGTCTGTAGATAGGCTTCTTATTTTGGAAAACAGCATGTTACAGTTAAAGGCATATTGTGCCATGAATATAGTCTAGACATACAGGCAATATTAAAATTAAAATTCTATCCATGTAAATGTATCACTTCTAAAAAATGTATTGTATTTAGCTTATTATGAAATAATGGAGAATCTTCTTATATTATAATCTCAGAGTGCCAATCTTCCTATAATTATGGTAATAATAATTTAGATTATGCCTTTTCAAAAGAATCTAGGACAGTCTATAAATAATAAACAAAAAATAAAGCAATCTGGGCTCACTGCCCAGATTATCACAAATATGTACAATAGAGCAAAGAAAATAAATACTTATAAGCACAACTAACTTCATAAAGAGGTAAAAAAAAAAAAAAGGAACAGCAATTGGTCAAAACCGTGCTAGAAAATAATTATAGGCCTTTGATGAATCTTCTTTGTAAAAGCGATGTGTATCTCTAAGATTATTTTTTTCTTTAGAATTCTTCAGTAGTCCCTTTGAGATAAACACAAAGGAAACAAAAGAAGCTACCTATGCCTCCACCATTTTACATGTTGGAGAAATATCATCCAAGGAAACTACAATTTACCTACAATCTACAAATCTGTCTTAACTATGTTAATTGGAAAATCAACATATTCCAATTAGAAATTCTACCTCTCAAAACAGACATTATGTGAAACGAATTCCATTCTTAGTGGTAAACAGCAACATAGAATTATTTTACATGCCTAAAATTGCCCAGAATTGCTTCTTAATATCGTATTGATGGGACATTCTAGTTTATTGAATCACAAAACACTGTTGCTTTTTTTTTATTTTAATTTTGAAAGGTTTACAAAATTTTTTTTTTTTTTTTGAGCTTTAACAAACAGAAGGTAAATACCCAATCAAGCATCTTTTATTTACTATTTAGTATTCAACTCTTTTGGATTTTATTAGTTAATAGCTTACCTTCCAGTTTTAGTTTCTCAATTATTCTTTTATCTATTACTTCTATAGAAAACATATGTAGCTACTACTATGTATCTAAAACTGTGCTAGATTTTAGAGTCATAAGCAAATATGATTTCTGACCTTACAGCATTCAAAAAAGAATAGACACAGAAATAAAAAATCCAGTGATGGTTCATAGTTCTTGTATAAATCATACAATATAAAACACAGATTCTTATGGAATATGCAGGAATAAACAATCATTTCACAAATTTAATAATATTGGAGTTTTAAATGTATATATATATGTGTGTGTATGTATATATAATGTTTTATTTATTTCTGAGAGAGAGAGGGACAGCATGCGCAGGGAGGGTCAGAGAGAGAGGGAGACACAGAATTGGAAACAGGCTCCGATACGGGGCTCGAACCCACGAACCGTGAGATCATGACCTGAGCCGAAGCCAGACGCTTAACCGACTGAGCCACCCAGGCTCAGCCAAATACCCCTAAATGTATATTTTTAATTTATAATCCCAAATAAGATAATACACTGACATTTCACACATGAAATCTTTGGAATGTCTGACCTCAGCTGTAAATTACTTCAGCTTAAAACCACACTTCTCCAGGAAATGGCCAAAGTGCCCCCTAGATTTGGGCCCCTTGCTCAAATTTGAGGTAGGTGGAAAGATAGGAAAATGTCAGTCTTTAGGGATCACAGATGCTCCGATTTAAAAGACTTCAAGTCTTAATTTGGCTTTACCTCTAAGTCTACTAATAGAAAGTAGAAAAAGTAAAAGTTCTAGTCTTACCATAGACTTATAATTTGCTTATAATTCATAGACATATATATTTTATGTTTATGACACATAGCGTGTAATATAATATGTAACGTACAGGTATAGAATAGGATGCTTTATTTCCATTTCATTATTACTGAACCTGATTTTAAGCAGATTTACATTCTAAAATTTCCTGGGCAGGTAAATGTGGACAGTATGATCACTAGCATAGTAGAACTACCATAGATGCATTTGTAGTAAGGATGTTTCTAAGATGTTTTGGGAAGTAATAGAATTCCACAAACATTTTGTTGATATTTATTTGATTCATTATATGCTGGTGGCAGAAAAGAAATGACAAAAATAGATGTCTTCAACTCAGTAAAAATGTACTTGCCTCCAAGTCATCTGTAAAGGCTCCTTTGCCTATGCAGCTTTGGCAACAACTTATTCCACTTGATTTTGTCACAACTATAAAGATCTCTGGGGTGCAAAGGAAACTAGCAGTTGGAATGAGAGTTGTGATTGTTTATCTGCCAGGTCTTATTTTCTCCTCAGCAAACTTCAGAAAAATAATATTACTTTAAAACCAACAACATGTTTTGTTTCTTTCTGTTTTAGGTAAGCACATTAATCATTCGTGGTGTAATCAGACTACATCAAGGTAAACCAAGAATAAATGGCTTAATTACATTTCATAGCAATAATCAATTTGTAAATATAAAACTTGGACAAAAATGGTTAGAACCAAGTTTGTTTTTTTAAACTAAGGACTGAAAATACCTATAGAAAATTTAAATGTTCAGTTTGTTTTCATGTTATGTTCTGGTAACAATATCATAAGCTTGCAGTATTTGAAATTGTGCATCATTTGGAATATTAAAACCATTTATTAATTTCTAATGTTATGAGGGCATTTCTCACTATAAAGTGAAAAATGCAAAACAGAGTAGACTTTAAATGCAAAACAATTTTGTGGTCAATATGCAAATTAATATATTTGCAACACATATTGGATTAAAGAGAAATTGAAATATAACAAAGAAGTGAATTTTAGATACTAGAAAAGATTTCTTGTACATATTTTTAAAGGATATAGTTTTTTTAACATCACACATAATTAGGAAATATAGAGTAATAATCATCAATATTATTTATCATTCTGAAGATTAATTATCAACATATGAAATAAACATCTCTGGAAAATCAATTGATCATTTTTCTAGGAGATATATACTATCATCTGTAAAATTTATATATTGTTTTTTTCTATAATCAAATCATAGTTAAATATGCTGTTTTGGTATTCACAACCAAAAGAGCCAAACTTAATCATTGTTATAAGGGAGTATAAGATCTAACACTTTCCAGAAATATAGTAATATTTAAATTAATAATTATAGGTAATGTTTGTTCCATTTCCAATATTTTTTATTTCAAAATTAGATAAAAGTATGCTTATAATTCCTTACATCTTTACCTTTTGCACTGAAGGGCAGGAGAATTCAAATTTATAGGAACACAGCATCTATAGGTATTTTTAGAGATGCATCACCAAATTTAGTGCCTTTTTGGAACAAAGACAACAAATTGATGGTTTAGGAAAGTACATGGCTTTAGAATGTAGTACTTTTAAACTTGACAGCACTGGAAGGGGAGGTGAAAGCTCATTATCTCAAAAAAGGACAAAGTGCTTTTAATTAGAAGAAGAGCCATCATTGTTCATTATATGGTTTGAAAGTAAATAATGTTTTAGTTGATATAGCAAGGGTGTTCTCTTTCCTCAAAAGGAACACTTGAATGTAAGTAAAGAGACTAAATATGACTTTCATTTTTTTAGTAATTATACTAGAGATATGGTTTATTTTTCTAAATATAATAATTTGATACTGAATTTAAATAAAAATATTCTATCAATATGACTTTGATACAATTAAGCCTTTAAAATTGTAGATTGAGAAGAGAGAAAGCTTGTTTGGCTATTGTTTTTACTACCTTTATTTATTTATTTTTTAACATTTGTTGCTTTTTTTTTTCTTTCCTGTCTGTCACTGGAACACTTTGTTAAAAGAAGGGCTTTTTGTTTTTAACTAGGAACTAATATTTAATAGATCAAATTGAGTCCACTTTCTGTTAGCAAGGATACATGTCTACAGTGTAACTATGTATGAGAAACTCTAAACATTTTACAACTTTCCTTCCTATCAAAATGTGCCTGTTAAGAAGAAAAAGCTCAAAATTTCTGTCACTGTGACCACTATCATGATAATTAAATATAATTTTATAGAAGTAAACATACAAAAGATACTGTATGATTTCAAAATATTTTGACTGATTTTTCCATATGTTAGAAAAATGTTATGTGGTTAATTAAATAAATCTTAAAGAGAAAACATTTTAGTTTTAAATTTCTATGACAAAAATAGATTTTTAAGACCCATTACATAGTTTTCTCTTTAACTGCAGAATTGGAAACATAATTTAATCTTTCTTTGTTGACTGTGAATTATGTCATATATCAGGATCCATTGCAGTAAATATTCTAATAAAACCTCATAAGAGTGAAAGATACAATTATAAGTGCTTTTACCAAAACAAACTAAAACATAAGCAAAAACAAAATTAAAACAACAATATAGTGTTCATAATATTATGAATTATCTCATAATAAGCTTTTTCTCTTGGTATTTGGCATTTTTGTATCAATAAAAAGCAGAACAAACTTCTTGGCATTTATTGTTAGTTGAATTCCAACTAACTGAGGCCTTACATAACGTTGTTATTCCAGATTATACGATATATGTTCCTTGTCCATTTGAGGCTATACTTTGGATGTGAGCAACCAAAAAGTCTTATGAGTGTAAGATTGATAGTTATTTGATTTAGCAACATCTGTTTTTGCTTGATGTACTCCAAGCAGATGCTCTTCCTTGAAATTCAACATGCAATTTTATCTACTCTCATGACATATAATCTCAGCAGAAGAATACTATTTCTGCACAGGTATTATAGTTAACAACTGTATGTGTCTTTGGTCAAGTAAATGTCAATAGACTGGGTCAAACATCATTAACTTTAATAAAGACGTCATGGGCAAACTCTGAACAGCTTCTCCGTAAATTGACATAGAGTTCTTTAATGTTTCAGAACATCTAGAGTCATTTTTTTTCAATTATCAATTCTTTCTTTTAAATTTCTTTGAGAATGAATGAAGAAACAACAATATGCGTTATCAGAATGTCTTTTCTGTTTCAAACCTGTCACATTGTACAAAGGGTTGTAATGAGAAAAGTACTAAGAGATAGGCACTACTGCTTATTTGATTCTCTATTCACGTTTTGTAATATGCTGCAACACAATATAAAACCAACACAGTTGTAACTGAATTATACTGTTTCATGGTTTATATCAGGACACCTAGGGATTTAGGATAAATATGAGTGATCATGCTGAGGATTAGAGAGTTCTGATCAAGGGTTTTCTAGGCAGAAAAATATCTATGAAAACTAAGCAAAAGTGTCTTTGTCCTAGGAAAAATATGAAAATTACATAATACCATAGTAGTGTATTATAGCTCTAAAGAGATCTGATGTCCTATAATGGAATATGTATCTGATTCTCTTTTTCTAAGGAAGTCTCTTACTCAGTGTTAACAATCTAATGATATCTTGTGACCTTTTCTATGCAAATATGAACAATTTGAGGCTATCACAATCTCTCATGCATTCCTCCTTAAAGGGACATTCTTAATTGCTTTTATAGTCTCAATTTTATTTTAACCTCCATTACCTATAATATCTTCTTTGAAGCTTGAAATTAACTTTTCTGTCTTCACCATTCTATTCTTTCCTATTTTGGTAAGCAGTGACTTTACTTTCCCACTGAAATTCTAAGGAGTTTCATGCAACGTATACATAATTAATTTAATATGATATGGTACATCTTTATTATATTATTCTGTTAATCACATCCACCAAAAAAAAAAAAGCATATATTTCTTTCCTATGGAGATCACCCAAAGATGTGGTATTCTTTTTTTGTCTTAGTTTATTTAATTATTTTTGAGACAAATAAATAGAATAATAAATGATAATAATAGAATTCAAGAGGGGAAGGGGCAGAGAAGGAGGGAGACACAGATTCCAAAACAGGCTCCAGGCTCTGAGCTGTCAGCACAGAGCCCAATGCGGGGCTCAAACTCCTGAACCACACATCATGACCTGAGCCAAAGTTGGTCACTCAACTGACTGAGCCACCCAGGTGCTCCAAAGATGTGGTATTCTTTTGCATACAGAGCAAGACTAATATACTGGAATGAATATTATCTTTTGGATTTCCTTTTCCTACCTGTTTTTCTAGTGTTGAATATATCAGCCATCCCTTAAATTTAAATAGATTTTTCTTTTAAAATGATTCTATCACTTCTGAGTTATGAGGCAATAATAATGTATATTTTCTTATCCTAAAAATAAAATAAGAAAATTTAGTCTTTGTGTTCTTATAATTGTAAAATGGTGGAAGATTATAGTGGCATCACTGTCACATCCTCAAATGTTTGAAATTTTCCTGTAAGTAAGCAACTGATGGTAAAATTTGGCCCATAACAGTGGATATTCCCTAAGTGCAGATCCTGTTCCCTTTTCGCTTTGTACTTTTTGCAAAGTATGTGGCACATTTTTAGGCATTTACAAATACTTTTGTTGTTGTTATTGATATATGCATTTCTTAGATTATTTTATAGAGAAAAGCTCTATATTGATTGTTTGCAAAATTTCATACAATATAAACATATGAAATTTTATAAATCATTTATAAAAAATATCTATCTTCAACTCCTTAAATGAGACAAGGAAAGGATGGTAAGTTGGTAGATACATGGATGACAAAGAATGGCTTCCTTTAAAAATTTGCTGTTAATGGGGAGACAGGGTGGTTTAGACAGTTAAACATCCGACTCGATTTCGGCTCAGGTCATGATCTCATGGGTTTGTGGGATTGACTCTGACTCTGTGCTTATAGCGCAGACCCTGGTTGGCATTCTCTCTCCCTTTCTCTGTCTCTCTCCCTCTCTCTCTCTCAATAAATAAATAAATAAATAAACATTTAAAAAAATCAGTTTTTATGTTTGTTTGTTTGTTTATTCCTGAGAGAGAGACAGCATGAGCAGGGGAGGGTCACAGAGAGAGAGAGATAACAGAATCTCAAACACGCTCCAGGCTTTGAGCTGGCTGTCAGCACAGAGCCCAACACAGGGCTCAAACCCACGAATCATGAAATCATTACCTGTGCCGAAGTTGGCCCCCTTAACGAACTGAGCCACCCAGGTGCCCCTCCAACAATTTTAGAAATATACCCATTATTATCACATATTAGCTTTCTTAATAAGATGCAAAATATTTAATTTAATCTTATACCCCTGTCTCTCTCAGAGACCTATGCCAGGTTTTTGAGATATATTCATTTGTATGAGTACAAATGGCAGTGTGAAATCTGTTTTCAAAAAGTCATTATCTAACTGTATAACAAAAAATAAATACATGAGGTTATTTATTTCTAAAAAGAGATATAAGAAGCATAGTCCAGCTGAGGCAATTAACCTCCAGATGGCCAGAGATATTTTATTTGTAAAATCATACTTCCAGAATTGTACCTTTGAGCTATCTCTTTTAGTAATTTGACATTGGCCACTGAATAAATGCATGCATAAATTAATACATTGAGTGAAAATTAACAATTCAATGAACATTATTTGTTTAGCACCATTTACAATATATATTTTACCTCAACTCATTCATTTTCCTTCATTTGTTAACTCTTATTGCCTAATGTTTGTTTTCCATTATCCTTAAGAAGAGTTTGTCCTTATTACTCATACATAACTCTCAAAAAATATTGGAAGATATAGACAACTAGATCATGTTGGTTATTCTAAATCAAAAAAATGCTTATAGAATTCTCTTATACAGTGAGCATGAATAGATAATTACCTAGTCTCTTAGTTCAAGAAAACCATATGGTGATCATTTGATGGTTGGATTTATTTAATATTCATATTTGAATTTCAAATTAACTCCTTCTGCATAAAGCAATATAAGAAAAACTTCCCATAAGATTCCTTATGTTACTCCTACTTGTGGTTACTTTTAATATTAAGAGTTTGGGAGCTATATCAAATGTAGCCCTTTTGTTGTTGTAGAATGAATACAAACTATTAAAAATATTAAACTATTTTGATTTCATTCTAGGATTCATTTATTAAAACTATAAGAAAATTTTTTCAACTTTTATGTGTCCCAATTAGAACAAACAAACAGTTATTTTTACACCAAGTGCTTTTATCAATGGGAGTCTACTTCAATCCAATGTTCAATCCCAGTTGCAAACAAACCCTTTTCCTTCCAGCCTAAATTTTTCAGTCATTTTATATCAGGAATTTGGGGCCTTAAATATTATTAAAATTTTATCATCATGGCCTTAAAATCATGACAACCAAGAGTTAGGTATGCTTGACCCTAAAGTCCAAATTTTTAGGCTTTTAGCTGCACAATTATGCAGACAATAAGGGAAATTTACAAACTTTCCCCCGTGCATTTAATTTAAAATATTTGATATCAACTAGAATAATGAAAGGTAAATTAGTTAGAAATCAGTTTATAGATTGCATGCATGCTTTTTCAAACAGTGGGCAGAATAATATCACTGAGCCAAATATCCTTTCTCATTTATTATGTAGACTCTGATTCTAGCACTGAATTACGTTATTTATTTTGGTGGAAGGGAGATGTCAGTAGGTGTATGGTGAATACAGTATTCATTTTTGTTCTTATTTGATAGCACTATTTTAATAATAGAGAGTACATGATCTTCCTAGTTATTTCGAAAGAGTAATGAATGACTGTAAGACATAATTCAGGTAAGTTTTCTGCCATACTGTGAGAATCAACTTTTCTTCAGTTTCTGGTAGCATGTTCCTCATTTTCTTCTGAGCCCTCGGCAAAAATATATTTAACATCCATTTTCCTACCAATACTCTGTCTAAAATAGGGTAGGCTTTTCTATGAAATAATCCCAAAGTTCTCTATGCATTATCAGATTACAAAGTCGTGTCCACATTTTAGGTATTTATTACAGCACACCCCACTCGCAGATACCATAATCTGTGTTAGTTTCCTACGACAACTCTAACATATCACCAAAAACTTTTGGGCTTACACCAACAAAACTTTATTATCTCACAGTTCTTGAGGCAAGAAGTCTGCAAGTAGTATCACTGGGCCAAAAACAGTGAGAAGAGGGCTAGTGCTCCCTCTGAAGATTTTTAGGGATGAGCCTGCTCTTTGCTCCTTCCAAATGCTGGTGGCTGCCGGCATTTCATAGCTTGCTAGTGCATCTCTCTCATCTCTGCCTCCATGGCCACATGCCCTCATCCTCTTCTCTCTATGCCAAATCTTGCTGCCTCTCTCTCATAAAGACCCTGTAATGACATGTAAACCCCACTGAAATAATCTCTACCTCAGGATCCTCAATATAGTCATATCATCAAAGACCCTTTCTTCTTATAAAGTAACTTTTATAGGTTTTCAAGAATTAGAACCTGTTATCTTCAAGGACATTTTTCAGCCTACTACAGGGACCATCCTAGAATTCTGTCTGCTACTTCCTGTAACTAAGAAGTAGGTATAATATAACACTAACAGTGTTGTGTTATAACTTTTGGAGTACTTGAGGCTATTCATTATTTTTATTATATTCACTGAATTTAATATAACAAAAATATGTTATGAATATATTTATAACATAACTTTAGGCAATAGTGTAAATGAGGCATACTAGATACTTTTCATCTCCTTCACCAATTTCAACTGAATGGTAGTGGCTCTGTTAAGAGATTTCAAGTCCACATCCAAGCTTAATCAGAAATGGTGGTATGTTTTGGGGCCTGGGAGGGGGTATTTATTGTACAAGCAACTCATATTTGCCTTTCAAGGTCAGATATAGTAATAAAAGATATCTGATGATCATTAAAGAAAAAGAAGTAAGAAGTAATATGTATTTAAGCAGTGTCTTCCTCTTGAAGTTGATATTTGATTTTCTTTTTTATAATCTTACTCCTTCTATGAAAATTATGCCAGATTTTATTATCATCCAATTATTTTCTCAATTATATTTTTGATAATCTTAAATCAATGTTTTTGTTATATAATCTGGCTCTCCTACTAAATAGTAATGAATCTTAGTTTACTTTTTTAACCTTGGAGTAATACCGACTTCATACATTCATTGTAAAATTCCAGCATTTTATTATATTTTATTAATGTAGTCAAGCATTATTACTTTTGTTGTCATTTTTCCAGCTTATTCAGGTATCAATAAGCATTACGTCAAATTTCTACATGTTTTGAGAAGCTGAAGTCCTATAGGTAGATTGTATTATAAGTCTATCATTAAAATTCAGTATAAACACAGAAACAAGACTAAACTATAAAGTTAAAGTAAACCCATGGTTAACTTGACTTTCTGTTTGGAGGAAATACTATAATTTGGTAAAATTTCTCACACTATTTTAAATGTATGAAGAAAAGTTCATGAAAGCAATTCAGTACAAGTTTGTTTGTTTGTTTGTTTATGCCCACTGAATTTGGAAAGAAATTGCATAATGAAAGAAAGTTCTACTTCACTGAGTAAAAAAATGCAAAATATATTGCAAAACAGAACCTGTATTTTTATTAACAATTAATATTAATTTTCTCAATCAGATGCACTGAAATCTAAAATCTGCCAACAGTGCTTTAGTCCCTAGAGATGTATTTGAAATATCCATATGTTTATTCATTTTAATTCTGTATGCATGATATACTTAGTGTGTATAATTAATTAAAGGACATTGTTACAGACATAAACTTTAACTCTTCCATTTGGAATCAATGGTAAATGACATTATCTGTGAATTTTCTATAGATAGAATTTCCAAAGATTTGGATGTTTGCATAGACTCTTTTGTATTTGACACTTATCAGCCATCTGTATTTTAGGTCAGATGAGAAAAAGTAAAATACATTAGTTTGGTTGGCTTAATAAATTCCTTTAGATGAATACATTAAAGGAAAAATATGAGTCATTTTAGCTAAATTTGAATTAGAAATTTGTTAACATACCAGCCAGTAAATGTATGTAGTCATATGTATTCTTTAAAAAATTATTATAACTTGTTTCACGTCCAACTCATTATAGATTGAGAGGTGGATAGCATTATTGTCCCTTGCAGAAAAGTTTACGGTATATTTTATTAATATGCTAAACTCTGATAATTAATTTAGATTAGACATTTCCAGTTTCCAGTGGGAATATATGCTATTCCATTAAAAAAATATGGTGCAACATAATTTCTCATCAAAAAGTGTTAACTATCACATGAAGAGACATGACATACTATCTGGTTTCCTGTTTAACTCATAAAATTATTCACTGATGGACTTTTTCAAATGTAATTAAATTCCCACTTTCATAGAAAAAAAAGAAAACAGTGTTTAGGAAAAATCAGTGTCAATTCACTCTTCCTCAAAATATCTAGAAAAGATTAAGACAAATGGATATTTTAGGACAGGTTACTGCATGATTGTTTGTATTCCCTGCTTAATTTTTTGATGTATCACAGGTATATAGTTCTATAATTGTTTTTAACAAGAGCTATATTATTTTTTCCTTAATTGTAGGCCAATCCATTTTACAACTCAACTAAAGCAACTCTAATAAATTGCATCTTCCTGAGGAATTAGACTTTTTCCTCAGAAGAACTATGTATCCATATATGAAAGCTTCCTAGATCTTTGCTAACCATATTCATTTTTTACACTCAATGTTATCAGCTACTATGGCTATATGCTTATTAATGTCATTTGCATTTAAGTGTGATGATTTAGGTCACTCTTTTATGTTTGCATCTTTGTTTATTGAAACAGAGCGTTATTTGAGATTTGTTTGCTTTAATGGTTGTAAGCACGTGACTTTCAATGAAAGTAATTCCTTTCTGTAAATGAATATTTTGAAAATGAAAAGTAATTAGAGATTAACAAAAGTAAGCGAATGGATTTTTTAAAGCTCCTTAATTATTATTTAAAACACAATGGGTATTTAAGATAACCAATCTTCTGCAGAAAATGTAAAACCCTGTAGCTAATTTACATACACAGTGCATTCTTTCTTAGAATACATTCACATTTGACAGGTGAGAGAATTGTGCAAAGAGTTTAAGAGGGTTATGTAGGGTCACTCAGAAAATCAGCAAAAGAGCAGGAAATGACATAAAAGTCTCTCTTCCTGTATTGTTGTGTGGTGATCCTTTAGTAGTTGAAAAGAACACTGCACTGAACCACTCACACTGAGAGGAGGTGAGCCCTCCCTCAGGGATAAGGGTCCAGGAAACATAGTGAAAATCACTGTTCTAGCACAGGGTGTCCCAGTTAGCAAACTACCTTTTTAGGGCTCCTGAGTGCATGCTTGTGAGTTTGGGAAAATACTCCTTTTGTGTGAAAGACAATATTTCTTTTTTTTTCCTTTATACTTTTATAGATTTTTCATCTATTTCATCCTGGTATAATCTCTTCTCACTTGACTGTCTGTTAGGCATATTATGCTCTCCCTTGCCTGTTTCCCTTCTCTTTAGATCCCTTTTGCACACATACACTTCCCCCAATTATATGTTAATATCCATAACAATATGATAATCTGAATATTTAAAAATTCATTTTTTGTTTTCCTCATGGTAATTAATGTTTTTTAGTTGTTTTTGAATCAAGTTAATTAAATGGCATTTGTAGAATGCTACATTCAGTCTGTGCCACAAAATAAATGCAAAATAAGTAATTTCTGTCATTTCTTTATAGTATAGAGGTAAGTCCATTAAATAACTATCAAAAACTTAATATTATAGGCAGAGGTAAAGTAACAAATATTGATATTTTTAATTTTTAATGTTTTATTTATTTATTTTTACAAATAGCTTATTGTCAAGTTGGTTTCCATATAACACCCAGTACTCATCTGCACAAGTGCCTCCTCCATGCCCATCTCCCCCTATTTATTTATTTTTTAATGTTTATTTTTTTGAGAGAGAGAGAGACAGCATGAGCAGGGGAGGGTCAGAGAGAGACACACACAGAATCTGAAACAGGCCCCAGGCTCTGAGCTGTCAGCACAGAGCCCGATGCGGGCTCGAACCCACAAACCATGAGATCATGACCTGAGCCGAAGTCAGACACTTAGCCGACTGAGCCACCCTGGTGCCCCGATATTTTTTAAATCTACATGGCAATTCATTCTAATTGTTATGAGTCTGAATAAGTCTGGAAACTAGTTTCAGAGAAAAACGTTTACAGGCCATATCTGTTAGCTGCCACTGGACTTGATTCTGTTACCTCTCTGTTCTGGTCCACAATGAAATCAAGAAGCTGCCTTAAGTAGGAGCAATAGACAAACACAGTAACTATGTTCTGAAGTTTAAAATGGAAAAGGCAAGTGTCAAAAAATCTAACTCCAAGAAATTAGGGATTAGGGAGTGACAGACACAGGGGTGATAGCCTCTGAATCTCCAGCATTAGGAATCCTCTGGGAAAGAGAAGAGAAGGAGAGAGAGTGGGAGGAACAGAGAGAGAGAGAGGCCACAGATAAGTCCACAAATCCTGGTTATGTAGTACAAAAAATAAAAAAAAAATAATAAAAAACAGTATGCAATACTATAATACAGGAATTACCAGGAAATGGGATGATATTATTTGTAGCTGCCTTACCTGAGAAATGCAAGGAAACCCAAGGGAAAAACAGTACACAAGCATCACCTCCGACCAGACCCCCACACATTAGCTAATTAAATATTAATGTGCACGCATATATCCCTTATAAGTTTCAGACTACCTGAAAGTATCATAGAGGTAAGGACAGATTTCCTTGTATCTTGATTTATTTCTCACACTTGACACAAAGCATCTTATAAAAAGAAAGCCTCCAACATATAGGGATTTAATGAATGCCCAAACATATTTTAGTTTCACATCAATCATAGAGGAAGGAAGAAGTGTCCTATAGGAAATTTGACTTAGTTGTGTCTATATCCAACTGCCAGATTTCTGCATCCCAAGACACATGAGCTATGTGTCTCTTTCCTTATCTGTAAAATGGGGTCAATAATTAAACATATTTCCACAGAATAATTTGAACATGAAAATATAATTATATAGATACAGTACTTAATATACATATTAAACATTCAATAAAACAATAACTATACATATTTAAATATGTATACACACACACTTTCATTGGCAAGGAGAAATACTTCTTTTCCAAAATATATATCAGTTTTTTTACTCGCTTCTCTGAAAAATTTCCTCCAGCTTCAGTTGCAAATATCCTTAGTAAAAGCTTTAACAGAAGAGTGAATCTGTCACTGTGTGAGAAACTGATTTTTTTTTTTCTGGAGAAGCATTAACGCATAGGACAGTACTGGGTCTGCGCTAGGGAAAAGTATGGCCACAGAGAGAAAAAATAAAATAGATAAGGTAAGATTTTAAAAACTCTATTTGTAGATCGGTAAAAAATGATCAGTGATGCCTATATACCTTAGCTCAACAAGAAAATTAAACTGCTTACTTAAAGAATAGTCAAATCAGAACTATATTTAATGTATTATAATTAATGGAGGGCAGATATAATTTGAGGAGGGCATTCATTTTTTACTACCAAGGTAGAGATACACATCAGGCTACAGAGAATCATTAAACATTATGAAGATCACCCACAAGAAACTACCTCTAACAAAATTAGAAAACTCCTTCCTTTGTGAGTTACCACCTCCAAAATAATATTGACCAGGGGTTGATTGATTTTACTGGGCTTTTTGCTTCATTGATTTTTAATTATTTTTTTGTTTTCTATATTATTAATTTCCATTCTGATCTTTATTATTTGTTTGTTTTTATGTTATATGTATTATGCTCCTCTTTTCGAATTTCCTACATGAAACTTGATGTCATTAATTTGAGAATTTTCTTTTTTCCTAATATAGATAATGAGTATTATAATGTCCCTCCTAAGTACAGCTTTGACAGCATTTCACAAATTGTCATATGTTGTTTTCCATTTTCATTCGGTTATTTAGATGTGGGTTACATAGTTTCCAATATTAGAAGGTTATTAAGAAAACATTCTGTTCGTAATTTTCTGTTCAATTCCTTTGTTCAAAGAGCATTAAAAACCAACAATTGTAGGTTATCACTAACTAAAGTCTATATTTTACTCAGATCCTCAATTTTAACTTCATGTCATTTTTTCCCATTTCATGCCTCATCCAGGATACCACCTTGCCTTTAGCAGTCAGATCTTAGGGTTTTGTGACTGTGGCAGTTTTCAGTTTCCAGTTTTCTTTCACTAGTATTAGTATGTTATGTCTTATTTTATTCTTTTACTTTTAACCTATTTGTCTTTTTTTACCTAATGATTATTATGATTATTTAAAGCTTTATTTATTTATTTATTTTTTCTGACAGAGAGAGAGACAGTGTGAGCAGGGGAGGGTCAGAGAGAGAGGGAGACAGAATCTGAAACTGGCTCCAGGCTCTGAGCTAGCTGTCAGCACAGAGCCTGACGGGGCTCGAATCCACGAACCATGAGATCACGACCCGAGCGGAAGTCGGACGCTTAACCGACTGAGCCACCTAGGCACCCCTATTTAAAGGTTATTTATTTTTTCTTTTTTGAAAGAGAGAGAGAGACAGAGAGAGAGAGAATGATTGATTGGGGAAGGGCGGGGAGGTGGGGGAGAGAATCTCAAGTGGGCTCTGTGCAGACAGTACAGAGCATGATAACACAAATACGGGGCTCAGTCTCACACCATGAGATCATGACCTGAGCCAATATCAAGCTGGAATAAGGGAGGAGGGGGAGGAGGAGAGAGAGAATCCCAAGCAGGCTCCGCACCACCAGCACAGAGCCCCACACAGGGCCTGAACCCAAGATCATGATCTGAACCAAAGTCAAGAGTCCTCCATTCAACTGACTGGGTCACCCAGGTGCTCCACCTTTTAATCCTTTGTATTTAATGTGATTATTGAATTGGTTACCTTTAAGTCTATCATCTTTGTATTTTCAATTGTTTTAATTTGTTCACCTTTTAATTTTCCTTTGTTTTGTTTTATTTTTAAAGGAATTTCCTTTTATTTGTTGTTTTTAAAGGAATTTTTATGGTTCCATGTTTTTCCTCTTTTGCTTTTTTTATTATTTTAGTAATTGCTTTGGTTTTGTAATTGACATCTGTAATTTACTATATTCTATTTCCAACATATAATACCAGTTCACATTGAGAAAAAGAACCTTACAATGTATTATTCTTTTTTTCTTTCAACATTTATTCTATTATTGCTACACATTTTACTTTTACATATTTATAAACCTCACATTACATCATTACCATTTTTTGTTCAAAAACTCAATTATGTCTTTTCTCTGGCACTCTGTTTCAAGAAATATGGTGATCTTGGGAGTCAGCCAGGCTCCTCTTGGGCATCCTGTCCCTGTGGTGAAACATGGAAACTCTCAGGACGCCTGGGTGGCTCATTCTGTTAAGCCTCCAACTTTAGCTCAGGTCATGATCTCACAGTTCAGGGGTTCAGTGTGTGTGTTCCAGCTCTGTGCTGATAGTGTGGAGCCTGCTTCAGATTTTCTGTCTCCACCTCTCTCTGCCTCTTGGTCTCTGTCTCTGTCTCACTCTCTCTCTCAAATAAATAAATAAACATTTAAAATACATGGAAACTCTCAATAAAGCAAAATGGAGTATTTTAAAAGCTCACCTTGTTTGTTTTCCATATTTCAGGGCTCACTTTCCTTTATTCACTGTCTAATAAACAATGTTTTGCAAACTGCTATTTCATATATTTTGTTTGTTTCAGTGAGAAGGTAAGTGTGGTACTTATAAAAGCATTTTGGCCATCTAAAATATATTAAGAGCAGAGTTATTCTGTATGTAAACTGTAGTCCAATCTCTCTCTTTCTCTCTCTCTTTCTCTCTCTGTCATTCTCTCTCTCTTGCACACACACAGAAAGACACACACACACACACACACACACACACACACATTTTAGCTCCTCACATCCCAGGCCTTTTACTAGGAATTATAAAAATATGTTTAAAACAAAACACAACAAAAATCTAGGTATACAGTAATGTGACATAATAGGAAGAACTCCGGACTTGAAATCACACAACCTGGATTAAAATCTAGGAATGTAGCTCTGTGACCTTGAACAAATGACATAATCTATCTTACACTCATTTTTCTCATGTGAAAAACCAAACTAATAATTCTAGGATCACAAGATTATATTGAAGATCAAAACACCAAGCACACTATGTAGCTCATAATAGATCCTCTACAATGTTTGTTTTATTCTCCATTGAAATAAGTGTGAAATGGGTATCCAAACCAACTTACATAAACTTTAATATCCAATATGTGCACGGTATCAGCATGTATTATAATTTGTATTTCAAGACTCTAAAAATAACAACTCCTGTTTTATAACTAAGGAAACTGAATTTTTATATAGATAGTCATGGATGATTATACAAAATGAGCAAGCATTTTTTTAATAGGACTTGAACCCAGTTCAGTTTTGATCCATGCTTTTTTCGACTTATTTCTATTGAACTTAAGCCTCCTTTTCATAAAATAAGTTATACTATTTTACTTTTGAGGATATGAATCAATACCAGGATGTTCAAACACAGCACTCTAGCCTTTGCTGTTTCATGCACTAAATTTATCTATGATTCTATGGAATCTATAGTTATATACTGCTACTTCCATAAATTCTGCATCGTAATAACTATTCAAAATACTTTCCTCAGTAAGTGGCTTTAGTTTTATACCCAAAATTAATAGGTTGCATTGTTATTGTTTCCCTTAAATTATAGTGTTTGGCTATGACACTCTCAAAAGACTCTTAGTTAAAGCCTGAAAAATATCCAAATGCACACCCAGGAGGAGACAGTTATCACTTTTTACAGTTCATGATTCAGCATGTTTTGGTTATTCTTTATGATCTAACCTAAATTTCTGTCATGAACACTACAAATTGACAATTTCAGAAAAACAGCATTCTGGAGGCCTGGCAAATGTCATAACATCTCTTAAAATCACATACCACTACTTTATGGTAGTATTTTAAAATGTTTTGCATTAGCAGCACTCTGAGTCATTATAGTGAAGACTATATTTTTTCCCTAGTAGTAGTATTTTATGCTCTTTCAGTGTGACATTTTCTTTCAGTCTATTTTGGGTTCATCTTCGTTTCTGTCAAATATTCTTTGGTAAAATGCTTTAGTCGTCCATTTCTCATATATGATCTTTGAGATTGTATTTCTCAGTCTGACTCTATGTCTCTTTTATCTGCATTTAGAAATGCATGCCTTTTTTGCTACACTCTCACAAACAGAAATCCACCTTTGTATCACCTCTCAAGTTTACATATTTTTCTACTGGCCAAGCTCTCAGGGATCTATCTTGCCACTTTTTTATGTGTCTTTGCTTAGGAGAATCTTCTAACACTTTCCTGTTGTAATTATTGTAGGTGCCACCCATCAGTGGCTGCCATATTTGCCCATGCCATTCTGAGGAGAAACTCCTACAGCAGCTCAATGCTAGAGTAATGATGGGGGGACATCAGCACACACATGCACACATGAGACCTTTCTTTTTCTTTATAGCTTATTGGTTAAGAACTCAGGACCTGCAGTAAGCTTCCTGGGTTCAAAACCCATCTCTTTTAAAAATAACTGTGTGATAGTCAGCAAGCCTTCTAATCTCGTCGTGTGTCAACATTCTTAGTGGCAAAATGGGAGTAATTCATACACTTACCTTTAGGTGTTATACTTAGAAGAGGGCTTGCTATGTAGTAGTTATCAGGTAAGTGTTAGTTTTGACTACTGCTACAGCTAATGCTACTGCTACTATATTGCAATGATTGTCACTGCTATTGCAGTACAAGTAAAGGCTCTTTTGGGTAAAAGTATGCTAGAAGCAAAATAATGATTTCAATGCCTCCATGGCATCAACCTCTCCCACACTGACCCCATATCTGGAACATCCCTACTAATATTATTTATTTCCTTCTTATTATTAAAGTCTTCTTTCAGGGAAAACAACAACAAAAAAGGAAATAAACAAAAAACAAGATGATTCCTTTAATTTGATTATAAATGGTATTTACTTTCAAAATCTGTCTACTTGTTAACAGGAAGACAACCACAACAGAGGAATAGTTAGCTTTATTAAATACATTTTGAAGCATGACAGGACTATACACGCATCACTTAATCATCCAAATACCCTGTCATGAAAGTATTATTGTGCCATTTTACAAATGAAGTTATTAAAGCAAAATAGCTTCATCAAGGTCAGATATAAAGTCAGAGTTTGTCCTGAATACCAAGTTCAGTCTTTTCTGTTTCCAAAGATAAAGAAATGAAATCTTAAGTTCAAATCTGAAATTTCTAATTGAGTAACATATCATAACTAGCTGAATGAAGTGATATTTTGAGCAGCTAGATATTGGCTGTTTTCTAAGCACAGTTGCAATTTCTGCTTACAGTTGACAACCATATGTTTCTATGGCTCCTCAAACTTGGTGTAATATGTAAGCAATAAATAAGGTGGCATTTAGATGCCTACACTACTCTTTGGGCCAGAGCAGAGAGCTGCCAATCTTGTATCCATCAACTCACTTAGTAGATAATTTAATTAATCCCCAGGATACGTGAGACTTTGTTGCTCTTTTAGTAAACCATTCACTTAATGTTAAATTTAATTGCTGAAGGTTATTCTTTCAAACCATAACTTATAGTTTAGATCGTTGTCATAGATGGGGCTGGTATAACAAAATACCATACACAGGTCTAGCAAAATATAGTAGATGAGAGGAGATCTATTTCCCACAGTTCTTGTGGCTGGGAAGTCCAAGATCAAGATACTAGTTAATTTGATTCTCTGGTGTGGGTTCTCTTTCTGGCTTGCAAATGTCTACTTTCTTGCTATATCCTCACATGGCAGAGATCTCAAGCTCTGGCCTCTGCCTCTTTTTATAAATACACTAATACCATCATGGGACCCCACTGCCTTGATCTTATCCAAACCTAATTACCTCCCCAAAGACCCACTGCTATCACATTGAAGGTTAGGGCTTCGACACATGAATTTAGGGTGTGCACAGACATTTTGTGCATGGCAGTCATGTTTCTTTTCTGTTTCACACCCTTTAATGATTGCCTGAAATAATAAAGTATGTTTTACTCTGTTCTCCCTGACCAGATACCTCATGTGGGACCCCTCCCCTCATTCACTCCTTCCCTCTACCCTGACTTTTCCTCAGCCCTTGCAATGTATTTTCCCCCTCAGAGAATGGTAGTACATCACATTGTTCCTTATACCTATGAATTTCATGTTCAATCTCCTCCTGGTTGATTTATCTTCAAATTTCTGCCCAAGTGTTACTTCTTAGAAATGCCCTCTCTGAAATCCAGTACCTTGTAAATTAACTCCCCTTCTTAATCTTTCTGTTAACTATTTTTCTCCTTCACAGCATTTCTCAAAACATGTAATTACACATTTAATTGCATTTGTGTAATGTTTTTCCCCCACCTGATAAACTCTTGTGGGGTCAGAAACCATCTCATTCTTGTTCACTATCATAATCTCAGCACCAGGCAGAGTCTGACACATAAAAGGCACCTAATAAATAATTTTAATAAGGAAATGTATTAATAAAAGGGTACATTTTGTCCTAGCAATTAAAATATTGTAGGCTTTATAATCAAATTAGTATATGTTAAAAAAGAAAAAAAAGTCATCTCAGTTCCTGATGACCTCAGGAGGGTTCTCCAATATTCTTGAAACTCAGATAACCTCCTCAGTAACCTGGGTAAACAAATACTCTCTTCATTAGAACATTTTGAGAATTAAATGTGTAAATCTTCTTTCCTAGATTGTTTTAGTTTCCTTCTCTTTCCATTTGAGACGTAGCACTGATTTTTACATGTGAACTCTATTCATTGGATACCCTTCCACTAAAATCATGATTTTTTGTAAAAGCAGCTCCCTGAGTTTTCTTCTCATTGGTCATTATTTTGATTCACTTCTTGCTTTTTTTCTCACAACCTCATGACTAAATATAGTGTCTTAATTTCTTGATTTTAGCAAGCTAGAAAATAATTCTAGTTTTCACTAACCTCTGAAGATGAGAACCAGCAAGATATGAAAAGTCTTCTTCACGTTGTTAGTAGTAATGGTTTCTGTTTTAAGCAGCTTATTTCTTTGACAGTCAAAATTCTGATAAATTATTTAGAATCTTGGTTTTTTTTGTGGTCTGAGGATACTTTACCACTTGAAGAATGAGTTTAAAGGCATAAACAAAAGAGATTAAAGGAGTGTAAAATAACGCATATTATTACCAAATTTTACTCGGAGGAATATTTTTAATACAAGTAACTGTTAACAGTTACAAGAGTGTGTTCACCATTCTTCTTTCTGTGTTTGTTTGTAACTCTTTGGCTTTCCTGGTCTGCCTTCTCAATTGCCTCCTTTCAAAATATATCCAATAAAGGTAGTTAAGAAAATACTCATGAAGAAAATGTTCCACTCCACACTTCCACCTCAACTCCAAAGATATAGCCATGATCTCTGAAGAAAGGAAATAAAGGTAGAAAAGCAGAAAAATGTATATGAAATGAAACAAAGTAGCCATTCTCCATTAAGTCAGTCTTCTAATTCTATTATTATGGTTCTTCTATTGTTTTTTCAAGGGTACCTATGTTTAATATTTGCAAATGGCAAAAATAAAAATAGGTAACAATGTAGCAGTATTTTGATGTTAATACTAAAAAAACTAGATGATGTATTTTTTTGCAGTATAATATAATATAATATATAATATATAATATAATATAATATAAGTAATGTAGTGTAATGTAATGTGATTAATATAATTGCTGCTGACTTGAAATTTGTGAAATTGAGAAAAGCACTATTCATAAGAATATGCATGCCATCCCTGTCCCCTAGAGTATGCATTTCACAGACGATTTGCATTTTAAATTATCTTTAAGTACTCCAATAGAGTAAATCAGTATTTGTGAGACACAGCCTTACACTGGTTAACTCCATTTTGCTCTAGTTACTTACGCATATAAATCTTTTTCCATGTAAAGACTACTTTGTGATTTTAAGCATAGAAGCATCAATGTTTGGTGGCAAATATCCATAAACCTTTGGATTTGATTGGCTCTACAAGCAATATGGCAGCCTTAAAAAATCTCAGGGCAGCTGGGTCTTTTTGTCTTTTGGCTATACCTGATTGAGTGACCTAGGAAACTCAGTCTGCATAACTTCCTTTATAATTAAACCACATATTTCCTGTTCTTAACAAAAAGAGAATAGACGTAAGCTTTTCTGATGCAGTAATTTATAGCACAGCAATTGAGCTTGATTAATGATTTATATGATAACTAATTTACATGCTTAAAAATGTCCAACATTGACAACTAATTGAAAACTAATTTTTAAAATAATTTTGAAAGAAGCAAAATTTTGGCTCCAGCAGAAGAGATTCTCTGAAATTTAATCAAATTTAGGTATAAATGAAAATTTGTCTTGTATGAATTTTTTCAGGTGCAAAGATATCATAGCCATTTCTAAAAAAAATAAATCAAGTATCTTTTTTGTTGTTGATGTTTTTCAAACAGAGTCATGGTGATTGTTTCAGATGCTTCTATTCTGACAAAGTAAAGGCCAATGAATCCAAATGGAAATAGAATAAATAGTATGTTAAGGAATTATTACAGCCGAGGGTCATTAGCTATAATCAAGGGCCGGCTAAGAGACAGAACATGAAGCAGAAGGTGATTTGATCTTAAGCCAGATCAGAAGCCATGCACCATGGAGGCCATCTGGATGCCCAGAAAGTTAAATTCTGGTCACTGATTTTTATTTAATTTGGAATAACGCCTTAAATTCTAGGGCAAGAGAAAACCTTTTTATAGATAGGCTGGAAGTCTCTCTTCAAATCTCTGTCACTATTGTAAAATATTCTAAGTATATCATTTTTTAGAAATGCCACTGTCAAAGGAGCTAAGATGCAAAATGATAAATTACAATTCAACCCTAGCAAAGATGAAATCTCCATATTTAACTCAGATGTGCACCATATGTTGATATTTTCTTTTTTGTATTCTTCAGGAAAAAAGTTCACTATCCATTAGGAAAATACTGAATATATTTCTGTTTAAGCATTTTGGATATCTGATTCTTTGCTTTTGTTTTTGTTTTTTTATTTGGGGTGTGTGTGTGTGTGTGTGTGTTGGTTTTGTTCTGTGTTTTTGATATCTGATGCTTAAAGCAACCATTGTCTTGGAAGTTGAATGTTTCCCATAACTATTGTTATTCAACTGCTTATTATCATACAGAACTTTCCATATAGCTACTGTTCAATATGGTGACCACTGGCCACATGTAGCCATTTAAATGTAAATTTAACTAAAATATATTAAAAATTCAGTTTCTCAGTCATACTAGCCATATTCCAAGTCATTGGTATCCACAAGTAGATATAGACTATTTCTGTCACCAGAGAAAGTGCTATCAAACAGAACCATTCTAGACCAGGTGCGTTGGTAAATTATGTCCTATTCGTCCAATCCTGCCCATTGCCTGTTACCGTGAATAAAGTTTAATGGAAACACACCCATGCCTATCCATTTAAGTGTTACATATGAGTGCTTTACCCTACAAAGACATTATTGAGTAGTTGTGACAGATAACAGTGTCTCCCACAGAGCCTAAAATATTTACTGTCTAGCTTTTTATAAGAGATGTCTGCTGAACAAGACCATTGTCTAAAGTACATTTTTAAGAGCTATAAAAATGAGTAGCTCTTCACTTTTTCTTTCCATTCTTTTAATTTTATGTAATTTATGTTTTGCATAAATATGCTTCAAGGTTCCTATCTTGGGCTCTCCTTACAGAGTGATAGTCTTAAGAGCTTTCTCAGATCCAGGTAGGAAAATGATTGCAAGGAATGGCTACCTTTGTTGTTTATGTCAAATTGAAGTCATAAATTCTCTAGATACAAGGAATGCTGGGTATTACGGCAGCTAAGCCTGCCATTACAGTCAAAAAACGTATCATAAATCAGTCTGGAGTTGAGAATATTTACAAGCCTCTTTCTTCGTGTCTATTTTATAATATGTAACAAATGCAGTTCACGATGTTCCTCAGTAATTTGGAGTTCATTTTGTATTTACAGACTCGATTGCACTTTATATGCAAATGACTCATTATACTTTAGAAAAGCAGTATGTTAATTTGATTAATTCCTTACCTTATTTAAATCTTATGAAATGTCACCTGCCATTCAATCTACACACCAGTTATAACAAAACAACAAACATTACAAAGAGCTGAAGCATTAAATTTCTCCTAATCAGAAGACAGGTATGACAGGATTCACTTTATGCACATACGCATACTGGATATGTTGGAGATTTGGAACTCTCTGCAACCAACCCCTCCATGGGCCCTAAATAACAAACTCCCTGTAATGAAACTGTCCATCTAAAATAGACACCTGGGAATGTTGATTCTATTTTTTATGTGGTTTGCAGTAGTTTGTGAATTAGGCAATTTCTGTTTGCAAGTCTGAGGTACAAAATAAATAAAACATTTCTTTGCAAGTATCTTCTGTACAACTCCTTGTATCTAGCATGATGCCATCTCCTTTGAAGGAGTTTGTTTCCTCTTGTCATTGCCTCTGGTCATGGGGAATGATAAGGATAATTATGTTGTCTACCCCTGTGATAGTTGGTGCTGTGTGTCTCCCTGGTAGGATGCCATATTTCCTCTTTTCAAAGCAGCTTCCGTTCCTTCTGTCCACTGTTCTCTCAGCTTTAAGAAAAGGGGAAATGTACAGCATAACACTGCAGGCTAGAATTTCTTCCTGGAAGCCACAGACGGAAAATTAGCATGGTTATGTGGAAAGAGCAGCCCTGGAGCAGAGTAACCCTGTAGGGTCAGTTGGCTCTCACACACTAATGCTGTGTGTAGAAGGAATGATATTTTAGGGCCAGAGACTTGTGTCATCATGAGTTTCTTGTGGCAAAACTGGATGGTTTATTAAAGAAATAAAACTTAGGGACTCTTGTTTGTCCCAGCAACACCATGGGAAATTGTAGCACATGAAAAGGAATATCATGGTCAAAGAGCCTCAGACCGGTTGGAAGTCCTGGAGTACCTAGAAAGCAAAACACAAATAGACATTTTATGATGCAAGGGAAATACAAATTGGAAACAATTATAAGAATATGAGAAAAGCTGAAGAGAGGATTTGTTAAGTAAAGAATACCCAAATGTGAGAAAGAATAGCACATACCTGGGATCCACTAGGAAAAGCAAATTCAATGGAATACTAACTAGCCCAACAGAAATTAGAGTAAATCATGGTAATTGACTTGATAATGCCTTAGCGAAATATTCTTTTTGTTTCTTAATCCAAATTTGTGTTCAAAATTGGCCTTTTTGAATACTTGTTATTTTATTTTATATTTAGATTGAGTGATACTTTGCCTTTCCAGGTTTCAGAAAGAATAATTTGTATTTTCCATTGATTGGATCAAGTTTTATATAAGGTGGCTATTAGAAGCTGTTTCTAGATGCAGTTTCTTCTCACTGGATTAATAAGGAGCTTTTTTAGCTCTTTTACTGAGGAACTTTGGAATGACCTTGAGTAAAGTAGGAGTATGCAGACAGACATCTGGTAATTCAGGGATGTTGTTTGCATAAAGAATAGGGGAAGGATTTAGTAAATAACAGAGATATATATAGCCAGATTAGTAGAATATTATTAATGACTTTAGACCATAGTATATATTTTAATTGATGCTTATTAATAACTTTGCTCCCTGTGGTTTTGTAATATAACATTTTCCAAACTTCTTTTTTGATGGAATTTACATATGGCACATCAGGATGATTAAAAGCCAGCGGTCTTTTCACAGCACGGCAAAAAATAGGATTTGATTTATCTTCATGCCTCGCCTACCACTTACTGTGACGGCACTTTTGAAATTTTAATATTCTCATTTCTCATAAGGAGTTTGTTATGTAAAATATTATGTAAATAACTTCCTACATTTCTAAGAATTGGAGATTTTTTATGAATCTTTACTTAATAAAATACTTGTATGAAAGAGGAAAGGTAAAGTTGGTTCTCACAATCTGTAATGTTTTTCCAAGAGATACTATGTGTTTTAAATTAAGCAACATTGTACATATTCAAACATACAGAAATGTCAAAATTACTAATACGATGACTTTTTAAGAAGTATTTAAAAGATTTCAAAGTATGCAGCGTATGTAGAATTATCTGCATTGGCATATGTTAGCATTGCTATAACATTGTTAAAAATTAGGAGGTTAACTGAATTGCTATTCTCTCAGAAAATGCAATTCTGAATTCTATGTTAAACTGATGTGATATATAGAGTAGAATATATGTTAAAATGTTATATAGTTATAAAATGCAGATTGGTGATAGTACAAGTAACGTATGTGTGTGTGAGAGAGACAAAATAGTACATTGTTAATATGAGAAGAAAATGCTTTTCTTTCCACAAATAGAATCATCACACTGTTTAGTGAGTGTACCTCACTCATATTTTAACATGACAGGATTGTAACAAGTTAAATTGAGTGATATTCTAATTTAGGTAAAACAGACTGCAAACTTGCTTTAATAATTTCATTTCCTGATTCCATATAAAATAATATTAGCTACTGTGAAGCAAGAACTCATTATGTGTGAGCAATTTAACAACATCATCTTACTTCAGCTTTATCATAACCTTGAATTATAAGTAATGCATTCTGTAGTGGGATAAATGTAGACTTGGGGTATTTATTAACATGGCAGTGGTCACAAATAGCAAGCGGCAGTGTCAAGAGTTGAACTCAGAAATCCATGGCAAAAGTTTGATTCAAACCAAAGGTTTACATTGTTCTATTTAAACACTGAATCATTCTTCTCTTTATTAACAGAAAACAAGACATGTAAGATCTGTTTGAATATTGCATGTTTAATTGTACTTACAGTAGATCTTCCTTGGGTGTGGGGTTTCGAGGTGAGTATCTAACATACTGGAAAGAAGGTATAGAAAGTTGTTCCTTTAAATACAATGAGACACAATTCTGACAAATGCTCTCATGCATATAGTCCTTTACCAGCACAATATTTTAAGTGTCTAAACTTCTTTCATACTCATGGTTCCTTTTTGATTCCCACTGCTTGCGACCAGCTTGCTGATGGGAAAGTCTCATTAGATCCATGAAACAGGTGGAGGGGCTCAGGCTCCTCATACTGGGGTATATGGTCGTGAAAACACTGTGCTGAGACTCAGGTTCAGCTCTTGAAAGTAGCCTTAGCCTTCCCACTTCACCACAGCTGCTTTCATGAATGAAAGAGGAAAGAGACTGCTTTGTTCATGTCTGTTTTATTGCTTAAGAAAAAAAAATCACTGAGAAGTTTGAGAAGCTGGGAAAGGTTTCAAAGTTAAAAGCCATGGCCATGGGTCTGCATGTCAGGGTCAGATGACAGTGTGTTGTATAAAATTTTTATCAGGAAAACTATTGTCAGGAAATTGTTGATGCCATTTCTAGTCTGCTTATAATAAAATGTTAGTGTTAAAATCACCCGCACTCAGTGCTTCTGTAGATTTGATTCCATTGAATGTAGCTGGATTTTTGCCATGTCAGTCTGACGTGGGAAGTGAGAGAGGTGATAGCTGGGATACAGGAGTGTGTGCCTAATCAGCTACACTGACCTTTAAGGACTGTAATGTCGTGAGTTGAATACATTATATTGCAGAGCTATAGATAACATTGTGTGGAGGTGGCAGAAGATTCTGAAATGTATGCTATTTAAGACCGAATATATATGTGAGTAGGGAAAGCTTTTTTTTTTTTTCCCTTAGAAAAACTTCTTAATACAGCATTCAGATTAGGAGTTGCTTTGCCTTTTTTATACAGAGAAGTCTAGATTTAACATCTCTGTGATGGATGCGCAAGCATCATTTTCTTGGATTGAATGACACTTAAAGAGCTTTTATAATGACAACTGTTTAGATTAAAAAAAATATAAAGAGATTACATTTTTTAAAAAGTAAAACAAAACAAACAAGCAAAAAAACTTAAAGTAAAACATATTTGTAGGATTCTTTCAATGCCTGACTTGTGTGATTTTTTGGTTAAGTATACTGGCACTAAAAAATGTAATATATCAGTTTGACTGAATCCAATCATATTGACACGTAAATCAACATATCATAAAAGTCCAGAGTGCCCTAATAAAATAAAAGTAAAATAAAAGATGATACTAAATTTTTAAGAAGACTTCCTGTTTCAATTATTACTATAAAATGTTTCCAGAACATGTGAAGTCTTTGAAGTTTTCAGTTTTCTCAATTCCTCTTTCTACTCCACTGCTTATGATACCCAGTGTATGGGAATTCCTTTACAATTCTATCCCTAGTCCCCTACTCTTCACCTTTCTAGTATTATATGCTCCAGCTCTATTAAACCCTATTCCATTTCACTTTAATATATTTGCCTTTAGTTCTATTTTATCAGAGGCCCACCAGGTAATTTAATCAAATCTTTGTAAATAATCCATATTCTTTTCAATGAATGATACTTTGGGGGGTGTCATAATCTTCCATTCATTAGTTTTTCTCAAGGAGTAGAAGTGACAGGTGAAAATTAGGTGGATTGAATAATGGCAGGGGGGACCAATTAAAGATGTCAGTGAGCAAAATAGGGGGAAATGGACTAGGTGAAGTTTAATAAATAGATATTAAGATTTCAACTTGGGAGATATTGTTTGAATTGCCTCTATCTTCAAAGAAGAAATGTTACTTGGAAAGTTCAATATATAACTCTAGAGTTAGAATAGAAATATAACTAGAGATAATCATGTCTGATTCATGGATTAGATATGACAATCTCAGCAGAGGGTAAAGAGAGAGCAGGACCTGGGAAATCAGCCCTTGGGATCTTCATCATGATAAATCTATTTTCCCACTAAGTGTGATTTTAATGGAATCTTTACTTTCAAACTTCATATTATCATATTATTTGTGTTATCATGAAAGCCAAATGAAATCCTTTAGGATTGTATTCATTTTCATCAAAATCTATAAGATAAAGGTGGCTATCACTATACTAGGCTATCGCCTGTACTAACTAGGGCCCTCAAATCTCCTTTAATTTCAGAAGATTAACACATGAGAGCCTTTTATCAGCATTTCACCTGAAAGGTACTTTGACTATTTTAGTTTCTGGGCTTGTTGCAGGTCTTTATTGAACACAGAAGTCAGTAGAAAATTGACATCCTTAAGGACAGATTCTTTTCATGTTATAACAGAGACTGTTTAAAACATGTTGACTATGTAAGTGCTTAGAGATGACAAATATGCTTTTTTCATACCAACAGAAATATAATCATCATGTACAGCGCAGTATTTTTTAGTCTAGACCTGGCTTCAGAGTACTACCAGTACTCTGTACATCACAGAGATAAGATTATTCTAAATCGGGGTGCCTGGGTGGCTGAGTTGGTTGTGCATCCAGCTTTGGCTCAGGTCATGATCTCATGGTTTGTGAGTTCAATCCCCGCCTCAGGCTCTGTGCTGGCAGCTAGCTCAGAGCCTGGAGCCTGCTTCATATTCTGTATCTCTCTGTCTCTCTCTGACCCTCCCATGTTCATGCTGTCTCTCTCTCTCTCTCTCTCAGATATAAATAAAACTTTCAAAAAAAGATTATTCTAAATCATATATTTGGAGTATAGATGTATTCAACTTATCATCCCCATTATGATTTTAATGTGAATATATCAAATATTTGTCAAATAACAATTTTGTAGAAAGCATTTATTGTGGTGCATACTGTATTAGTCTGTTAGGGCTACCATAACAAAATACCACAGACTGGGTGGCTTAAAAAACAGAAATTTGTGTTCTCAGAGTTCTGAAGTCTAAAAGTCTAAGATCAAGGTGTCAGCAGGTTTGAGTTCTCCTGAGGCCTCTCCTCTGGGCTTGCAGATGGCCGTATCCTCACATGGTCTCTTCTCTGTGTGCACACTCCTGGTGTCTTCCCCTTCTTAATTTTTAAAAAATATTTATTTATTTTTGATAGAGAGACAAAGCACGAGCAGGGGAGGAGCAGAGAGAGACAGAGACATAGAATCTGAAGCAGGCTTCAGGCTCTGTGCTAACAGCACATGGGCTCAAACTCATAAAACAGGAGATCATGACCTGAACTGAAGTCCGACGCTTACCCGACTGAGCTACCCAGGCGCCCCTGGTGGCTTCCTCTTCTTATAAATACACCAATCCTAATGGATTATAGCCTACTATTTAACCTTAATTATCTCCTTCAAGGCCTTCTCTCTAAGTACAGTTACAGTAGGGGTTAGGGCTTCAATATATGAATTTAGGGGAATACAATTCAGTCAATAATAGATATTAAAACCAATGAAATGATTATTAAAATATAATCATGCCTTCAAATCCATTCTAGCCAATTTGGCGCAAGTATATGTCTTTATCTTCATTATATACATCATGTATGCACACATGTATGTGTGTCTACACACATATATACACATATATACATGTTATATTTATACACACTATGGAAGGTATTATATGGTAACTTCTTTGTAAGTATAAAGTATTAGTGAAGTTTAGACATGTATCAATAGGTGGAGAAATGAGAGTAGGTACTCATAAATATTAAAGGAATGTTTACAGAAGAAAAATGACTATATATTAAAAAATGACTGCAGGATGGGAAGTGCCAGTTTCTAGAGGTAGATTGTATCACTTCAAATCCTGGCTCCACTTGCTATATAACCTGAACAATTAATTCTTTAAAGAGCAACTTGAATTGTTGAAGGAATTAAATTCATAATGTATGTCAATTGTTTATATCAAAGACGGGCACACAATAAAAATCCTTTAAATATCTTTTATTATTATCTGTATATTTACGAGGAAATAAAAAGCGAGTAGAAAATAGAAAGGCAGTAAAGAGTGTACGCTGTTAATATTTTTTCTTAATAATTTCAACCTTTCCAAATCTTCTCCAGTGAAAGTATAGTAGTAGCTCTCACTCAATTGCTCTCCACTAAGACATAATCTATCATTTCCCAGAGTGATTGATTGCCTGCCTCTTTTCATGAGTTGATTGCATTATGGCAGCCCATAAATTTCACGACTCTTTAAAAACCTTAAGATGCTCTGTGACATCCCTCCCAGGTTTTAGAGCTGTCTGTCACCATTGAGCCACAAAAAGTTAAACTAGCTCTGGAATGTGCACACAGTAGGAAATCAGTAAAGGCCAGCTTTTGGCCTTAAAGAAGCACGAGGAGAAAAGAGACACCTTATTGCCAGAATTCTCTAATCCCTCCACTTATAGGTTGCCCTCAATCCCCATCAAGCACTTTACCTTAACATAAATGCAACTTATTTTTAGAAAACTCAAAATTTTATTGACTATATTCCAGGCATGGTGATATATACCGTAACAGCTTGTTCAGGGTGAAATCAAAGATTCTTTAAAGCATTAGTGTTTCATTAGTTGTTCACCTCTTACACCTCATAGGATAATTTCTATATTACATTTACCAGGATTTTCATGCATTCTCAAAATCCATATACCATGGTTAAAACCAGAATCAGAGAATGCTGCTATATCAAAATAAAAATCTCCTTCTAAATTATATTTAAACTGTGTCCTCACTTTCCTGTTAAGGTTATATTTAAATAAGTTGACATAACTATTAGAATTGACTGCATGTCCTCTAGCTTCTGTAGAAAGAAAAACAACCGCCCATTGCTGTCATGACTGTATTATTTTTAAGAAGGAACAAATGTGGGAGCATTTGAAGCGAGTAGGTAATTATAAGAAAAAAATGTTTAGAATCAAATATATGAAATGTAACATCAGTGGTGTCAGATATTCTACACTGAGTGAGGAGTACTTCATGATTCCATTCCATCTAATAATTAAAGTCATTCAACTATTTATGAGTGCACTACATAGCTCTGTCATGCTGGAGAGCTTTGGAGTGAGCTCTCTCAAAATCATATGGCTGATAGTGGTCAAATTGTACCACTGGCAATTTTTACTATAAAATGTTTTTGTTATGTTTCATGTCAGAAAAGCTGGAGAACTCCAGAAATTGCACAGATTTTGCTGCATAAATCATTACTTTCTCTAAAATTCATTCTGAATGGCACCAGATGACCTGGTTCTCTACATGGACAAAAATAAAGCATGTTCCAAATGTATATAAAAAGTACACTGCCTCCTCAACACATATACAAAGTTATAGAACCCTTTGGACCAAAAAACATAGAATATAAAAACATCCTATATTCACTAAAAATTCACTGTGCCCAGTGTCTTGATAGTGTTTATATTCTACTTTAAAGTAATCTTTCTTTAAATTACACTTAATTTTTCTTTTTCAAATTAGAAATCAATTTTAACATTTGTTGGATGTAGAAAGAGAAGAGTTAAAATGGAAAACAAAATTATAATACAATTTATAAGAAAAAATAATGTTGATTAAAACATAGACAAGTAATTACATACTTGTTTTGAGACTGGGTATATTCTAGTTAAGTGTAGAGGAGAGACAAATTCTGACTGATGTCATTGTGTAAGTACAAAGTGCAGTAAGTTCTTGAAAAAGGCCCATTGGGATGGCTAAATATAATTATGAGAGCAAGCAAAAAGGAAAAAAAAAACCCACATTGCTGGCTTAGAGGATTGTGTGAGGAAAATTATAGAAGCCCAAGGAAAATATCAAGGAGAGATGTAAGAGAATGCCCAGTTGATATGAAACTTTATTACCAGAGGCAATTCCTAGATAGGACATAATAGGGAATGGGCCACATTTATGAATTTTCATTTCTTCTGTCTAAAGTTAAACTTGTTGATGATATCTTATAAGTGTCAAAAAAAAAAGTAGAGAAAAAAAGAATAGAAAGGAAGGAGATGAAGGAAGAAAGGAAAGTAGGAAAGAAGGATCTGTTACATTCAACCATTCAATCCCATATAACCTAGATGCCTTACAGTTTGTAAGGCCTTTTTGTCACATTGCAGTTAGGTTAATCTCACATTGGCAGAGTGACCTTGGGCAGACCCATCATCTCTGCTGCACATCCCAAACACAGGCCAGAATTGTGCCTTAGGATCAGAGCTATGAGATCTGATGCTTTTCAAGGCATGATTTTTTTTTCCTGTTGGTTTTGTTTTTAAATTTTCCCCCTCTGCCCTCCTAAAAGAAAAAGAAAAGAAAGGAAAGAAAAAGCCTAAATTTTGCTTTTTATCAGCTAGGTTGGGTGAACAAGAACCAGAACCTCTGTCTTATACTCTTTCTCCATACCAGACATCTTGATCTTGGGATGAGAATGTATAGATAACAGTGACTACTATTTTGGCCCAAGTTCTTTTCCATCCAGTTTTTCAGTGCAAGAAAAGATGACTAGATATGGAGAAATTTACTCCATGTGAAGTTTTAATGTGAAGTTTTTATTTTCCTTAAATAGCACATATTCTAGATAGTAGGAACGTAATTATCTAAAATATACCTGACCATGGCAGCTCATAATGCATGAAAAGCTCCTAGGAATGTCCTAAATCATACTGTTCTGTTGTCTTTATGCTCAAGTCACAGGGATATAGATTTTTACATACCTAAGAAGGTGATCTGATAAGGATGTTCTTCAAAATTCTAGCATCATGCTGAGCAAATCTTGGGTAGGCCTGTTGTTTGTCAATCTTGACATCTCTTTCATTTTTTAAGGCAATTAATCACCTGCAGAGATACCAAGATTTGCCTTGAATTTTTACATTTTGAGTTGCTTCTTTGATAGCATCTTCCAGATTTTATTTAAATAGGAATTCAAATAAACAATTAAAACAGCTAACCATACCACCTCCTTCTCTTGCCCCTTGATAAAAGATGCAGGAGGCATTTCTGCCTTCTCTCCTTTCAGCCCTCCCACCCTATTCTTCTTTTGTTTTAAAAGCTGGCCAGAAGTAAGATATAGATATAGAGCAGAGCATTTGTTAATACTAGAATGAACTTAAAGAACTAAGATAACTTCTATCATTAAATTATACACAGAGAAGATTCATTAGATAAAAAGACCAAACAAGAGTATAAGGACTGGTGTCTTATACTCTTTCACCACACCAGACATTTAGACGGGAGAGATTACGGTAAACTAAGTCACAGATTACCAACTTCAGTTTACTCACAGGCATACAGAATAGGTTATTTCCCCACTAATATCTCCTCTTTACTGGTGAAGCACGCATCAAACAATCTAATAGAAAGCAGTGAGTCAGATGAAATAAACAGTAAAGAAGGTAAATGGAGTATTACATAATTCATGGAGTAGTCAATGGGAAAAAAATGAGACATATATACCAATACTCTGTGTATATTTAGCAGAGAGAAATATGTCAAACACCACTGTTTTCTATCACATTTTAAAAATATTTTTATGTTGTCTAAATAAAATTTCTTTTTTTATTTTATAAATTTTATTAACAGGAAAGTGAAGGGATTTCATATTTCTTCTTTTCTAATAAGTCTGGAAGCAGGGATGTAAACACCTAAACAAAATATATTGTGTTGAAGATACACATATTTTAATGAATATAAGTATATATACATGTTTATCAAAATGATTCAAGTAAAATGAATTAAGCATTTGTTATTTTGATGCAAAATTTCATTTGAAAACTGTGTTTTTCAAACTAGTGATAGCAGATCTGTAATATAATAGCCAGCAAATGCGTAGTTCTTTGCAAATATTTGTTCAGGGCTAAGCACTTGAAAATTTTGGCATGGTGATTTCATAAAATTCAAGCTGCTATTTATGATTGTTTGAATTATACAGTGCAATGGATGGCAGCAATTAACCAAGAAAATATGAAGTGAATTATCCAAATAATTAAATCAGAGCCTAAGCTGTAATTACATATTGAAAATCCACTTGCAACATTTAATAATCAGCAAGGCTTGCTGATTTTTTGTCATAGGAAGCTGTTTGATATTGTGGAAAGAAGGCTTGACCTAGCAATTAGGAACCCTCATTTCTGTTAGCTCCAAAACAAACCTACTCAGTGTCTGATATCATCACAGGTTGGGAACTGGTGATTGCTTAGGTCCTTTCTGGCTCAAAAAATGCTGTGAGTCTTTAAAATATCCTATAAAACTAACTAGCCATGAAGTAGAAGCTCCACTTTGTTAACAGGTTAAGAATTGTTTAGACTTATGCAAGAGATTGTTGGTGCTCAGTATGATCAAGACTATCAGTCTTTGGATCATCATTGAAAACTTCAGCAATGTTCTTATCATGGAGATCACAAGTCATCCCCACAGTCATAGAACAAGTTCACTTTTAGACCAAGTTGGCATTTAGAATAAGTTGGCCGAGGTAGATAAGCTAACAGCTGTTCAATACCATTTAATTTCAGGACCAAGGACTGCTGAACCTATGAGGAAAATCACTACTCAATACAGATATAAATGAGACTATAGTATTATGCTTTTTTATGAACCTGATCTCAGTTAACAGTTACTACTCAATATGGATGTAACAGAGAATGTAGTATGATGCTTTGTTTATGAACCTGATCTCAGTTATCAGTCCTGAGTTGTAAACCAGCATCTCCCACTTACTTCTGTTAAGTAGGGTAAGTTGTTTTATTTTCCACATGTCAGTTTCTCTATCCATAAAATGGTTCCTATTTCATAGTTAGAATGGCTAAGGACATAAAGCATTTTATAGTGGGCTTTGACAGTGCTTGCCAGACAATAAGGGCTCGAGAACTGAGTTCAATATTGCTGTGATAGAATGTAGTCGTTGTGAAAGGAAAGAGTGATCAGAGACGAGGAGTGAACGACATGGATAAATTAATTCACATCCTTCTCCCATCATATTCTCTAAATGATTGTTTTGCTGAAGAGATTGAATCCCTGGAGTTTCTATATTTTTTTCAGGAAATTGGCTCATTTCCAATGGTGTGTGTTTTGTGCTTTCACAAATATTCAAGAGTAAACTCTTAGAGTCTGGTAGGTGTGTGCTTACTTGAGCTTTAAGCATTCTTTTTAAAGTTCGACCAAACAGCTTATCTTTGTTCCACAGAACAGCATACAGTACATAGAGTGTTGACTATTACAGAGAAAGCCTCTAATTCTGCTTGGGAAGATTAAGACACTGCTGAAAAATGAACCCTTTGTCTAACCACAGACCAGGGAGAACATAAGACCTCAAAACTACCTTCTTCCTGCTGCCTTTGCTGTCGCTCTGTGCCCTGCTCGAAGGGCACTGCCACTCATTCGCCATCAAACACCACTCCATGTCCTGGGAATACTGCTGTAGCGTGAGTGATAATTTTCTATTGAGAGAGGAAGTGGACTGTCCCATAGCACCTTTGCATCTGTCTTATGGGAAAACTTACTAAGAAAGACCCCTATTATATACCTACAGCCAATATAGAGTTAGTATAAACAGTTGGAGAATAATTTCAGTCCCTTTCTATAGTATTTCTTTTTAGGATTCAAAAGGGTCATAACGGACATTAAAATTTTGGAGGGAACTTAAACAAATAAGCCACCATTGATCTCTGTTCCCTGAGAACATTTTAGACAGTGTGTTTTGTGAGACTGTGGGCCTCAGACCTTCTCTGCAGTGCTATTAAAATAAACATATACTGCCTTGTTAAATCACAGGTGATCTGGATTTCAAGTTACTGACAGCTTGCTTGGAACTCCCATTTAATCCTCTCACTTATCCGAAAGCTCTACTGATTTCAACCCTCTTTCATTGGGCTGAAGCATTTCATGTTATGACCTCAGAGATAACATGCCATAGTCTAAGATGTTTAGCTAATATGAAATTGCTTTAGCCTGTGGCTTTGCCTAAGGATAAATGTGTGCCACCCTGGCCAACATGAAGAGGAAATTTGTAGCAGTGAGAGCTCGACAGTCTAATTAATTATTTAGAGGTTTCAAGGGGGTGGGGGGGAGAAGAAGTC
Source organism: Crocuta crocuta (assembly GCF_008692635.1). NCBI lineage: Eukaryota > Metazoa > Chordata > Mammalia > Carnivora > Hyaenidae > Crocuta > Crocuta crocuta. The sequence continues at coordinate 12,368,091 of NW_027531917.1, read as the reverse complement.
TAGAGTCCCAGAGCTCCCATTTGCAATGCATTAAACAATCTGAATAATAAGAAAAAGCAGAGAGAGGACTGTCCTGGCTGTCTGGAATGTGTAGTATGTAATTTAAGGACCAAAATTAGAAATAACCTAGGCTCTTAAAAACAATTTTAAGGCTGAAGGTTATAGGAAGCAAATCCTTCTAGAATTGCAGTACTATTTTTTCCTCCTTTTGTCTTTATTTTTGTATCTTGAAATGTCTGCAGAACTTTACTTCCTTGCTTCCTAAATTGCCTTCATGTATTAGAAGTCTTTGGCTGAGCATATAATTAAAGAGTCCAAATGTGAACACCGGGGAGAAAGGTGTCTAATAAAGTAAGTGGCAAATGTGAATATATTAAAAGTAGGTCAGGTCATACATTGTAATAGCCTTCTTTGGCATATCTCCTAACGTAAGAGATAAAAGTAATGAAAGGATATTGCATACTTAGGTTTGAGAAAGGCATTTGTTATAATGCTACATAATAGATGCCTATACATTAATTGGATAAATACCAGAAAGAAAGCCTGGCCATATAAAATAGAGTAAGCATAATCAATAAATGCAGGCCCTCTAAGCGGAGAGCTGCAGGGAGAGTCTCAAGGGGTCAGTATTAGCACATGTTAACTATTTTGTTAATGACATGCTCACATCTGTGGAATACATTTTCTGATACCAGAATCAAATTAGCCGGGAAACACACAGAAGGGCAAAGCAACCTGCAGAGTTAACAGTAGTGAAATGAAAGTCATAATGTATCTAAACTAATATTATGATAAAGAATACACAAGATGAATGTAATAGGAGAAACTAGTCTGTAAAACACTGAATTGGAGGCAGATGCATGATACACACAGGTGTGGGCAGTTAATTTTGAACTCTTATACTTACAAACGGTTAAAAACAACTATAGATATCTACCCATATTTACATAATGCAGTTTTTCCATATACTTTATAGCAAGGTGAATGATCAGTAGGTGAACATTAAAGAGTAAGAACAGATACGTTTTTGAAAGAGGAAACAAATGGCTACAAACATTGTTACTATTATACTCTTTAGTTATTTAAGAGATTTAAATTAAACCATCTTTTTAAAAATTTCCCAATGAGGAAAAAAATGATGGCAATAGTAATAGTAAACACATGTATCACTTGCTGGTACAAGGCATTGTTCTAACTGACTTAATAGGTTAACTTATTTATAATAACAATAGTCTTAAGCAACAACTATTATAATTTTTTATGGATGACATTGAGGGGAGCAGTTAATGACTAGCCTAAGATCCACACCTTGTTGAACCCAAGGAGTCTGGCCCCAACGTTTGTGATTTGTTACTTTTTACCACAACTACCCAATTTTTGAGAGAGAGAGAGAGAGAAAGCATGAGTGGTGGAAAGGCAGAGAGAGAGGGAGACAGAGGATCTGAAGCAGGTTTCGCGCTGACAGCAGCAGAGAGTCGGCTGCGGGGCTCAAACTCATGAATCGTGAGATCATGACCTGAGTCTAAGTCAGAAGCTCAAACAACTCAGCCACCTAGGTACCCCCTTATTGTGCACTTCAGATTCGGAGACTATACACTATGAATTGGTTCTGAACAAGTTAAAGAAGGGTCTCACATATGAATCTGTTGTGGGAAAGAGATTCAAAAGTTTAGGTCCATGGTCCATTCACTGAGGTCAGTGGTTCTTCATGTGTAGTCCCCACAACATTTGCAGGGAATTTGCTACAAATGCAGATTCTGAGACCCTAACACAGATATATTGAATCAAAAATTTGAGGTCGGGGTCCCCGTGATCTGTGTTTTAACAATTTCTCCATGTGATTCTGGTACACTCTCAAGTCTGGGAATCACTGATGTAGATGCCAGAAGCTCTTTCTTTCTTTTTCTTTTTTTTTTTCTTTATTTTATTTTATTTTACTTTATTTTATTTTATTTTATTTTTTCTTTCATAGTTCATTGTCAACTTGGTTTCCATATAACACCCAGTGCTCATTCTAACAAGTGCCCTCCTCCATGCCCATCATCCCCCTTCCCTTTTCCCCCTCCCCCATCAGCCCTCAGTTTGTTCTCAGTATTCAAGAGTCTCTCATGGTTTGCCTCCCTCCCTCTCCCCAGGTATATTTTTCCCCTTCCCCTCCCCGCCATGGTCCTCATCAGTAGCTCTTTCTTACTGGTGAGTTAGATCAAAGACATTTAGTCTTTAAATTTCCTTAAATTTATGTGCAGGACTTTAAAGGCAGCCAGTCCTGTTGCCACTGCCATAAACTCTCTTCCCATCAATAATGTTTCCATTTTTCTGAAACAAACGAAAAAGCTTCTTTTTAAAAAAAATTTTTTTACAAATAGTTTATTGCCAAGTTGGTTTTCATATAACACCCAGTGCTCATCCCCGCAAGTGCCCTCCTCCATGCCCATCTCCCCCCTCCCCCTCCCCACACTCATCAGTCCTCAGTTTGCTCTCAGCATTCAAGAGTCTCTCACGGTTTGCCTCCCTCCCTCTCCCTCACTATTACCCCTTCTTCTCCCCCATGGTCCTCCATTAAGTTCCTCCTAATCCTCCTATATGTGCAAACATATGGTATCTGTCCTTTTCTGCCTGACTTACTTCACTCAGCATAACACCCTCAAAGTCCATCCATGTTGCTACACATGGCCAGATTTCATTCTTATGAGAAAGCTTCTTATCTTGAACTAAAATGTCTTTCTTTTTGATTCCTGCACCTTCCTTTCTAGACTCCTCTTGAGCTCAGCTCGCCCCTGTGTCCTTTTCCAGTCACAGGCCAGTCAATCCCTTGTGGCCATCTCATTTTACTCCACATGCCTTTGTACATGCCTTTGTACCCACCTTTCCCAAAGTTGCTAATAATATTTTCTACCTTCTTCTCTAGTAAACTCCAACTTAGTCTTAGATTTTAATTATCAGTTACTTAGAAAATCCTTCACTGACCTCTGTGATTAGTATGTTTTTACTACTTGATCTTTTAGCTGCAAGGAACTCTCTTTTGAAGTCTACATTGTGATTGTACTTTATAATTACTGATGTAACTAATCTGTCCTGTCTATTGAACTGCAAATATCATTTGGATAGGTACATATGGTGATTCATTGAACAAAATGAATGCATGCATTCCTTCCATTTTCTTTCTTTAAATTTCCAGCGTGGGATGATTTATTATAAATTAAAAAGTTGATATCTTTGTCTTTTCAAGAATGAGTTAAAGGATCATTCACGGAAAGAATATGTAAAGAATATTTTTAATAGTTTGTAAGAAAAGAAGTCATTAAAAATATTACAGCATTCTTATCTTTCCTAATATCCATACGCACATAACTACAATCTTTTTTGGACTGGCTTTTTAGAAATCTAATGAAAATTCAGTACTCTCTCTTCAAAACAGTTCCTACCTTGCATATAATTAAAAAAAAAAAACAAAAACAGTCACAGATGCCCTGAAGTCCAGGTAAAAACTTTTATTTAATTTTATTTTGTTTTATTTTATTTTATCTTAAAGTTTATTTATTTTTGATGTGTGGGGGGGGGGCATCTGCAGGGGAAAGGGAGAGAGGGGAGAGAATCCCAAGCTGACAGTACACAGCCTGACACAGGGTTCATTCCCATGAACTGTGAGATTACAACCTGAGCTGACATCAAGAGCATCCACCAACTGAGCCACCCCAGTGTCACTTATTTTATTTTATTTTTTTAAGAAATACAGTTTACTTATTAATTTGAAAAAAGGACAATAAATCCTATTTAATTTATAATGTTTTTGTGATTATACATACATTCACAAACACTTTTTTTCCATAGAAATGAATTATTTCAAATTTGTAGTATCCATCTTGTGAGGGATCTATTGTAATTTCTATTAGAAAATTTTATCATTTATATCAGTTTTTCACTTAATAGAATCAATCAAACCAATTAGTGGGGCAAGTAGTACAAAAAGGGCTTTGCTAAATAAATATTATATATAGAATGCTAAAACTTTAAAAGTATAAGAGACTGTGGATATTATCCAAACTTTTATTTATAGGTAATAGAATTGAGGTCTAAATGTTATAAGTGAATCATTAAAGATCAAACAATTAGGAAGCAAAACCAGAATTAGAGTTCAGTTCTATGACATTTGACTACGACATTTAAAAAATAAATTGGAGACAGGTGTACTTTATTAAATATCAGAATCCAAAAAAATTACAGCAATAATTAAATCACTCTGATATCCTTTTAAGAAGACTTAAGTTATGCAGGACAATCTTACTGATCAGGGACTTTACAATGATATATTCCTTTAAGATGAATCTTACTGTCTTTTTTAACGTTCTTGACTACATGTGTCTTGGTATATATGATTAATGTTATATTCTTAGAAATCTAACTATTTATTTTCCATAATTAAGGTAATATTATTCACCAAAATACTTATATAAGAAATACCAGGGATAGCTAAGTCTCTAGATAACTAACCATGAAAACAGAAAATGTGGACATACTTCTTTATAACAGGGTTGAAATTAGGACCGAGAAGTTGATGATACTGATGGTGATAACTATTTTCCAAGTATTTACTATGTATCAAATACTTCAGCTAATTCATTGTGTTTCATTCCTTAAAAAAAAAAGGAAAGTGTCAGATATAATTCTTCTTACCTATATACAGGGAAAAACATTAATTTCTAGGAGCATAACTCTCCCATGGATATATGATTGTTAGGCAATACAGGCCTGGCTGATTTTTTTTTTAACTTTATTTATTTTTGGCAGAGAGAGATTTAGAGAGAGAGGGAGGAGGCACACAAATGAGGGAAGGGCAGAGAGAGAAAGAGAGAGAGAGGGAAAGAGAGAGAGAATTCTGAGCAGGCTCCTCACTGTCAGCACAGAAATGGTCATGGGGCTCAAATCCACAAACCATGAGATCATGACTTGAGCCAAAATCAAGTCAAGAGTCAGATGCTTAACCCTCTGAGCCACTTTACTACATAGACTATTTATTGTTGTTCTACAAAATTAACTAATTTCACATCAATCTCTTTATAAAACATTAGAATTCTATGATGTTACTGAATGGATATGTTTGGAATATGTAAGTGGTTCTCAAACTTTGGTATACATAAGAATCCTGGGGAAAGCACTGTCTCTCTCTCACTCAGAAATAAATAAAACATTATAAAAATTTTTAAAAATATATTAAAAATCAACTAAACTCTTAAAACTATTAGAACATTAAAAATATTACAAAAAGGTTCACTTCCCCCTCTAGGAATGAACATCCATAAACTTTATCAACAGGCATGAAACAGATTATTCATATTACTATTTTAATAAGAAAAAATCCAGAATGTTTTTTCTGAGTAAAAATGAAAGTTATACTTTATGTTGGAATAAAATCTCAATGTGGTAAGTAGTAAATTGATCCAATAATTGATCCATTAATTCAAAATTAATATTGTCTGTGTTCTATGATTTTACTGTATTTGAGACCTCAGTAAATGAGATTTTATTTTTTTAATTTCTTTTTAATTTAAAAAAAAATTTTTTTGAGAGAGAGACAGAGACAGAGAGAGAGGGAACAAGCAGGGGAGGAGCAGAGAAAAAGGGAGAGAGAGAATCCCAAGCAGGTTCCACACTGCCAGTCCAGAGCTCAAGGCAAGGCTTGAACTCACAAACCATGTGATCATGACCTGAGCCAAAACCAAGTTTCAGTCTCATAACTCACTGACTGAGCCACCCAGGTGCCCCAAGACCCCAGTAAGTGAGATTTTTAAAAAACAAATCATATAAGTTGAACATGGTTTGAAAGTGCTTTATTTTTTTTTAGATCAGCATTACATACAGATGTACAGGGTGAGAAATTACCCTATTTTTGCTAAAATATGACTCTAAATAGGACATAGGGAATTTTAAACTTTAGTTGCTTTGAAATTGACATGAGTTTATTCTACCTGTACTTATCTTTAAAAAATAAATAGTTCAAATCATTGTTTTACTAAACTTAAACTCTGATAATCTTATTTTTAAAAAAATCTAAGTATGCCACTGCTCTCACTGTGTTTTTACATGTAAAGTAAAATATGAAAATATAGAGTTAGGATAAATCATTTAGTAAAATAATTATACCAATTTTCTGATAATTTTATATAGAAAAAGTGTTTTATAGGGGCACCTGGGTGGCTCAGTCGCTTAAGCGTGTAATTTTGGCTCAGGTCATGATCTCATGGTGTGTGAACCTGCTTCAAATTCTGTAACCCTCTCCCTCTGACCCTCCCCTGTTCATGTTCTCTCTCTCTCTCTCTCTCTCTCAGAAATAAATAAAACATTTTTTAAAAAGAAAAAAAAAGAAAAAAGTATTTTATAGGTGGCTTATACTATACTTACATGTGTGAACATGGCCTTTGATAATTACAGTGTATTTGATGCTTTCAACAATTTAAAGTAATTTACGTTGTTTCCGTTATACTCCTCATTTCTTGTTTGGCATTTAAGATGTAAAGTAACACTTTTTCCACAAGATTTTAGATGCTGTTACTCTTGATTTAAAATAACTACCTTGGTCTGGATATTGATAAAAAAGTGGCAAAGAAAAGAAAATGCAGTATATGGTAGAATTTGTTGTCGTTTAGTATGATTCTAATTGATTTAAAAATAATTTATATAACCAAAAGTAATTACATCTTAAGATAATATGTATGAAAGCAGGAAGAAAATGAATCAACCTTAAAATTTGGTGTTATTTTGATTTGTCCTCTAAGTTATACCTTTGAATTGTTCAGTATGTTTGCTAGGGAAAAAAAGAATAAATTATATGGGACATAGAAATACCTTATAATTTCTTATAGAGTACACACTTGGGATTGTCCTTTGTTTCACAAGGTGTTTTAAATAAATTCTCCAAAGTTACTCATAGGACAGGTTTCATATACTTTGATCTCAATTATTCTTTATTAACAATAGTAACAACACACAAACACACACACACACAACTAGGTTATAGATTGGATTGTGACTTTTATTTTGTAAATCGGAAAGATGTATGAAATATTTTATGTTTAAAATATGTATTTTCAATATTTAAATATTTTAGTTTTATAATATTTTCAAAATATTTATAGATTTTCATATTTAACTAAAACTCAGAGAGAGCC